>NC_058132.1:479550146-479702630 GCF_016433145.1 Gracilinanus agilis
ATATATATATATATATGATAGAAATATAGTCTTCAGCACCTTGGGTAGAATCCCTGTGGCAAATCAGACTTGGATGACTCACCCAGGTATGAACAGAAATGGCCAGCTTGTGGTCTGCATCATTGGAGAGAACTTTCAAATTAATGAGATCACAGACCCTTTCCCTACCCTCATTTCCTATCCTTCTCTCCCTATCATACAGTTCCCTTTTGTAATCCATCTCTCTTGTTATTCTTTAAAGTTGTGCATTGGTTACATATCATAGCCTTCATGGACAGTGCCTTCTTTGTGGTATTTATTTTTAATTCTTCACAGACTGTAGTATTCCATATCTCAAAGGTATATGACAACTGAACCAACAAAATAGGTTAAGGCAGGAAAAGAGAACTTACTGGTCTGAATGAGTTACCATCACTCATGGTACATACAGTGTTTTTGAAAAATTACTGGACTTGGAGTCAGGAGACTGAAGTTCAAATCTTATAGTCTCTCACTAGCTATGTGTCCTTGGATAAGTGACTTTATCCTTTTAAGCCTAAATTTCCTAATCTTCAAAATGGGCTAAATAATACAGACAAGAGCCCCATTATAAGATTGTTGTGCAAAAGAAATACTTTTAGAAATCTTAACTGTCATTATAGTAATAATTACTATTATTATTGCCCGTGTCAGGAACAATTACAGTTTAGAAATTCTTACTAATTTTATCTGCTAAAACTAGTTGGGCAAAATAATGACCAGACAAAACTTGTACTAATCCTCATTTCTAAGTATTTGAAAGAAGTTCACAAACATCTTTCTTTTCCACCTTCCTAATTTTCTCTTGCTCTTTACTTTAAAAAAAACTAACCTTTTTTTTTCTATGATGAGAAGATTTCATAATATCATGAAACTTGGACAGTTATACTCAGATAAATGTCCTGTTTGTCTCATGAACAAGTGCTAAATTGAAAATGATTTTCAGTATTCACACTTCAGATGAGCTACTGGGGAAAGTGGTGTTTAAGACGGGAATATTGCCATTTTTAGTTCAGCAGTGTTTCTCCTATCATGCCTGTATTATGATTTTAATTATCACTTAGTCACTTTGTATCTTCAATTACTATATTTACCAGTAAGGGACTGTGAGTTTTTGAGCTCTTGAGCATTATGTAAGGCCAACCTCTCTAAGTGTACATTCATTTGGGAAATTCCAAATAAAGCATATGCCTACATATTATTTATGACCTCATTTTTGTTTGGGATTTCTGGTTTATAAAATTTTCCTGGGGTCTACCATCTCACACCTTCCTATTTTCCTTATTCCAATCTTTAATGTTAAAAAACCAGGGAGAAAGGCCGACTTGGATTTGTTGGTGCTAACATCTTGATTTGTGTTTGTACTGTAGCCCTCTACTTGTTAATCCAAGCCAACGGTTTAAAAAAAAAAAAACAACCTAAAAACATCCCTTTATAGGCAGTTCAGCCTCTACTTTTGGCATATACTCTGGCTCCTCCTCCTCTCCTCCCACCAATCCAACATTTCCCAATTCGTTAAATTACATAGAAATGCTTTTTCCCCTATGAATTGCATAGATAATCATAAAAGAATCATCCTATTTCTTCACCAGGCCCATTGGAAATCACCCCCAAAATGTGGTCCTGACGAGTGGGAGCTGGATGTATAATGTCTGACTGACCCCAAAGGACTTTGGTTGGAAACTATTTGCTGCCGCTAAAAAAAGAGAGAGAGAGAGAGAATGTTCTAGCGGTCCACCCAGGAACTCCAGAAAAGCAGCATGGAGGTAAAAAAGCAAGACAAGCACTCCACAAGCCTGGTTGGCAAAACATACCGAAAAAGGCTTTGCATACGCAGGCAGCCCAACCCTTCCGGTTGGTTCCCAAGACTCAGACACAAGGACGACTGGGGCCGGAGCTGGGGGCTGGGTTCACCACCCAGGATGCATGGATACGAAAAAGGTTTGGACATATTTGTGGAAGTGCTCCATTCTTTTCTATTTGCCATTTAGAATTATGGGAGGTTGTGATTTTGTGTGTGTGCGTGTGTGTTTAAAACACTTTTCACCTCCAATACTTTTATTGGGAGAGGATGCCACAAATCACGGGCATAATTAGTGTCACTCTTCAGCGCCCTGTGAGGCTCCTGTTCATTTTCTTGGCACCAAGTGTATTAGTTTTACAGAATTCGTTTAGTTTCCATTTACCAGGAGATAAATTTAAGGGAAGCAACATAGAAACCTACTGCAGAGTCTACGTTAGAGGTGACCTTTTGGCTACACCCTCCTCGCTAACTCCAAAATTCATGAGTTATAATTAAAAAATATAGTTATAATTATGGAGTTGCTTTGTACAGTAGACCCTTCCACGGCTTCATTTTACTAGACTGCAATCCCAATAATACTCCCTGAAAATCCCTCTAGCTACCTCACCCTTATCCTCAAGAAAGATTTATAATAACGGATTACCAAAGCTTGGTTTCATGTTACAAAAAACCTTAATTTCTTGGGAAAATGCCTAATGAAATGTAAATAATTAGAATTGAACTGCAACGTTGGAAAAAAATGAGTCAATGCAGTGGGCTCTTATGCTCTAACTTAGTCTCTGGTTTTGTTTTTCTCCCCCTTACTCACTAATAAGCTGAATTTGGTGAGCAGAATAGATTTCCCAGGTCATTAAGAAGACTGAAATATGATCATGTCCATTCGTAAAGATAAAGGTGATATGAAGTAAGAATCGCATTGAGACTATGCCTACCTATCACCAGGCATCATTAAAAGACAGCTTTACATTTTATTGTTTTCTATTTATTTATTTTGGGGGGAATCAAGATCTGCAACTTCATTGGTATAGGGAAACTGGACCACAGAAACTCCCCTCCATCAATGCAGAGCAGCAGTCCATCTGCAACTTGTCTATCACACAGGCAGAATATGCCAGAGGCATCTCTACCACCTCCATCTTTGTGACTCGAGGGCCAGCCTTCTGTGCTCCTCTGTGTCACGCTGTCTCTGAAGCTTCTTGGATATCCAAATATTAGGCATCAGGTAAGTAAAATTATCTGGATGATTGACTGCAATTCTCAGTTTTTATCTGGGTGTTTGATGTTGTTTAGATATGACTCAAGAACTAAATATAATGTGGTGATAACTTCACCAAGTTGGTTGGCAAGCTGATGTAACACTGCCATCCTAAAAATCTGTAGAAACTGGGGCAAGACACAAAATTAAGTCACTGATTTATAAAAAAACCATCAGGTACAGAATTTCTGGGTTTGAACCTCAGCCAAAGCAGTTTATCTTTAGGGATGATACCTTTTCTACCTTGAATTTAGCCAGAGCAATGACGATATAAGGGATAGATAGATAGATAGATAGATAGATAGATAGATAGATAGATAGATAGATAGATAGATAGATAGATAGATAGATAGATAGATAGATGCATAGATACATGTACAGATAGATGCATATACACATACACACATATATATTTATCACCTTCTATATGAAATCCCTTTTTTCTTTCAAGGAGGCATATCACTCTGTCCTGGGGGTTGATTTATTTTGATATCACTTCTCTGAGAGAAGAAGAGATCAGAAAATATTGATATGCCTTTTTATGAGGGAGAACTGAAGAACTGATCTGCTAAAAAATTGGTGGAAGATTCACACTAATTTTTCTGCATATTTGGAGTCAGAGAAACTAGATTCAAATGATATTTCACTTACTCCTTATTTCACCTTTTATGTAACATTCATTCTTTAGACCACAATTTCCTGATACTGGCAAATATATAAGAATATGAACTATTTCCCAACTGATAAATGGTCAAAAGATATGAACAAACAGTTTTTGGATCAAGAAATGAAAGCTATATATAACTCTAAGAAAAATGCTACAAGTCATTATTGACTAGAGAAATTCAAATTAAAACAACTCTGAGATATCAGCTCACATCTCTCAGATTGGCTAAAATAATAAAAAGACAAAAATGATAAATGTTGATGAGATGTGGAAAAATAGGAATACTTATACATTGTTAGTGGAACTTTGAGCTTATCCACACATTTTGGAAAGTAATTTAGAATTATACACATAGAACTATAAAACTAAATATATGTTTTGGCCCAGAAATACTAAGATTAGGCTTATTTCCTAACATGATCAATCAAGATGACAAAGGAAAAGAAACTGTATGTTTGAAAATATTTTAGCAGCTCTCTGTGTAGGCAGAGATCTTGAAATGAAAGGGATATCTAGCAATTAGAGAATGACTAAATGAGTTGTGGCATGTGATTGCAATGTAATACTACTGCACCATAAGAAATAACAAACAGATTAATTTTGGAAAATCATGGAAAGATCTATATGAAATTATGAAGAATGAAACAAACAACACCAAGGGAACATTACGTACAGCAACAGAAACATTATTTGAGGTGCTCACCTCCAGAAAAAGAACTGATAAGTAGAAGTTAGACACAATTTTTATATACACTTTATTTTTGGTCAAATTATATCTTTTTTAATGAGGACAGGGGAAGGAAAGAAGCAGGGAGTTACCTGGGTATTTGAGTATGATAAACAAGTAAATAAATAAATTTAAAAGGGAAAAAATTCCTGATATTGATAATAGAGTTGGAGGAGCCTGTCTCCAATGTCTCTTTTCACTCTAATCAATCATTCCATCCCATTCTCTGCCAAGTCCCAGTCCCACACATATGTGGGATACAAAATATTACACAGTAGATGGATATATTATCATTAGTAGATGTTAACTTTGATTAAGGTAGGTTTGCCTTGCTTCTTTACTTTCTTATTTACTAGTGTTCTCCATTACTACTATGCATATATTTCTCTCCCTTAAAGTGAAATTCTCCCTTGTAAAAAAAAAATTATATGGTCAAGAAAGAAAAATCAACACACTTATTGTCTAAAAGTATGTCGATATTTCTTAATGACATGGAGTTGATTCTAAACCCTTGAAACCTATGACAAACAGAGCATAAGATCTTCATGGACTCTGCCACCCTTTGGTTATGGATGTGGCATGCCTGATATTCAAGGTAAATCTGGAGAGAGTTCATACCAAAGAGGACTTACTTTTTTAGTCACAGCAATTATTAAAGACAATCAACTAAGTTACTGGGGGGGGGGGGGGACCTGGGTTGTAATCCATGTCAGTAGAAAGTGTACACACACCAGATTATTATTATATTACAGATACTTGAAATATTGAAGACAACAATACATCAAAGAATGATAGTCATTATAACCAAGCAGACACCAATGTGAGGACCATAGATGTTATCCTAGAGAAAGTTGGAGAAATGAACCTTCCTTAAGACAAACCTACTAACTAAATCTAAAAAATTCATATAAAGATGGTGATGATGATGAAACTTACCTGGGTCTTTGTTATATGAAAGGTTTTGGTCTTGGAGATTCCTTTTAGCACTAATCTAGATATGATACTGATCATAAATGCTAATCTAATTAAACTTAAACAAAATTACAAAAAATAAGAAAAATAATTGATTCCTAAGGATCTAAGTAGGAAAGAAGACAGTCTCTCACTAGAAAATACTTTCTTTACAGTACTGGAGACAGAATTAGATTGAAGTGGTCTCCTTAAAACAGCCCAGGAAATTAACATGTTCGTGAGTCTCTAGGTTGCATTTTTTGAGATGGATTTTTCTCTCCACTCCCTCAGGAAAAATGCAAAAAGTGTAGATTACTTCATGTGACACCATCAGTGTCCTATTGACCTCTGCAACAATTTAACCTTGGACACTGTTAAAATATCTATTTTTCTATTCATTCCCAAATGATATTGTTACAAGCTGGTTTTCTCTACCATAATGTAGATGAATACTTTTGCCCAGAGTGACTTAGTTGCTATTTTAGAAACCCACAGTTTTGGAAAAAAATGGTTTTAAACTGCTTAAAAGAACAAAACTTTGTTTTTTCTATTTTCCTATAAGAATAGATAGATAGGAGAATAGAGACTATTTAAGAATCATAAAATATGGGATTCATTCCTATATCCTGGTTTGTTAGTCTACAATTACAATTGTCTTTCCTGTTGCATAACATGGAACAGAAAACAAAATGCCTAATTAATATAGCTATCTATTTATACATTGCTGCATTCATTCTATCATGGATTATGTGGCAGCAAAAAGAGTTATCAGACAACTTGGCAGGAATTTATGTGGTTTCAGTCACTAGAAATTTTTCTAAAACCAGAGAACACTAGAAATTTTTTAAAACCAAACACGAGTCCTGAAAGAATTTCTCTTTACAACAGATAATACCATATTTCATCTTGTCAACTTTCAAATGATGGAATTTCAAACATTTCTCCTGAGATGTGTTTCCATAATCTACTAGCTCACTCTGTCAGGCAAATTTTCCTAATATTCAGTCCCAAATTTTCTCTTTCTTCATTTTATCCCAGTACTCCTAATTATAATCCCTTATGCTATGCTAAATAATTCTTTGCTCCCCTTGGTCTTTATGCCTTTCAAGTATTTATAGACTGCTAACAGGATCCCCCTAGTAGTCACTTAGCCAAGCTATGCATATTAGACTCCTTTCATCTTTCCTCATAAGTCAATCCCTCTATCTCCTTAATGATTTTTGTTGTTCTTCTCTGAAGTCCATCCAATTAGTCAACACCTTACGGGACCTAAAGAACCTCAAACAGAAAACAGCGTGCAGGTGCGGTCTCTCCTGAGTCATGTGGCTGTCACCTCTGTGTTTTGCCACATGGTTCCTTGTTCAATGGATTCCCAAAGAGCAATGGTCTACTGATTGAAAGGCTCCCACGAATCCCGTGTCTCCTTCCCTGCCTCCTTTCACCCTGAGTCTCCTTTAGTGGAGCTGCTTTCTAAATTGTCCCTGGCCGGCCATACACTGGGATTTGGATTAGCTTTACAGGTATATTAGCCTTTTCCCCAAATTGGCTCATAGTATGATCTTTTCAGACAATATTTCCAACTTCTTGAAACTCTTTAGTTTGATCAGGCAGCCCTTGCTGGTGTTAGCTACACTGTACAATCTCCTGTCATCTGGGAATGCCATTAACATGCTGTTTACGGTCTCTTCAAAGAACCTTGCAAAAAATGATAATAAAACCAGGCCAAAACCTAGCTGAGTTAACATCTCAGTACACATAGCCCTGTAGCCCTGTATTTTGTCATTATCAGAATGGCTTTCCAGAGTCTGTAGCTTTGGGAGACATTTACTTCAATTTTATTTGTCCTTGGCAAAATGGGATGATCTGCAAATTTATGTAGTATTTCAATTTAACATGGGCAAGGTAGTTAACTCATAGAAATTAGTTGGGGCCTGCATTAGGTATGAGGTTAGACTAGATCATCTCTAAAGTCACTCACAACTCTGTTCCTAAATTATGACTTTTGAAACATTAGCCCAACTGATATTCAGGATGGTGCCAGTTGCCTTATGGGAATGCAATAAACAGAGCTTGTTTGTACTGATGGTGACTAAAAAAAATTTACTAAAACTAACCAATGATTCATATGCTTCCTGCCATCAGATGTACCAGCATTAATTAGACAAAACTTTGGAAGGCATTTGGGTATTTTGACCTTTTCTAAAAGCAATCTCATAGCCAAAGCTTTTGTCATTTGAATGACAATTCTAAAAGGAAGAGGAGGAGATTATGGTACATGAAATTAGAAGGAAGTGGGACAATGAAAATTTGATTGTTGGTTCTGGAGTCAGTCTGTGGATTCAAATTCTCAGTCTGAGCCTCAGTTTCTTTATCTGTAAAATGAGGACTTTGGATAAGATAGCTTCTGGGGCCCTTTCTGGCTCTAGATAGCTGATATGTATTAATATCAGAGAGGCTAGGAAAACATCTTCTTGCTTCTTCCTCCAACAAAAAAATATTCTTAAAGACTTGCATTAACACTTGGATTTTTACCACTGAGGACTTAAACCATTTTGTTCCATTGTATAATAGAAGTCTTCTGTTAAAATACAACTATGTTATAGAAGTTACATTAGAAGTAAAGAAGTTAAGTCACCTAAGCAGAAGAGTTAACCAAATAATTGTTAGCAATCATTTGGTTTGTTTTAGTATAATTTCATTTACTACATCCTTTCTTATTTCAAAGAAGACCAATGACATCACTGGGTGATTTTTTAAATTCTTGTGAATTAGATTAGAGTAAGGCAGGGTTGCACAAAGTCATCAGCCTCACACTCTCATCCAGAATTGTCAAAGTCCAGTGGCAAGACAAAAATCAGGATGAAGGGGGTTGGCCTGGGATGCAGACCTTGGTGTCTTCAATGTCTAACCAAGTTCTAGGCATTCTAGAGCTTTTGCTTTAGCCATCTTCATGGCCATTGGAATACATTTTTCTCATACACCCATTAGACCAGAAGAAGTCTTCATATGCTTAAGGTAGACATTCCCCTACCTCATCAGTGGGTTACCCTCAGCTTCATTTAGCCCACCTGCCAAGACATTTTATCCAGTGTGACTGCTGTACATATTACAGCTTCTTGGGGCTACAGGGGAGAGTTGAGTGACACCAAAATTGGATGAGCAGCCCTGAAAAGGTCTCTCCAGAGGTACTAGTTTTCCATGAACATCCCATATGTCTCTCCAACCTGATAATGAAACAAGCAAAATTCAAAAGGGAAAAGGCTGGTAACTGCAGAATTTAGGACATTTCCTCCAGAAGGATCTATCTCAGTGGAGCACCAGGATTGGGGTGCCTTAGTGTCCAGGACGGCCATTGACTACCAAAATATAAAGGGACCATGAGGATGGAAATAAGCTCAAGGGTGAAAGAGGCACAAGAAGGATGTTGAAATCAAATTGGGCCTCTCACAATTTCTTCTCAGGTTGGTCTTGGAAATAGGATTGCATAACTAGTATATAAAGAGTATGGTATAAAGAGATGATGAAAACCTCCCCAACCCTATCCACTTGCAAAAGCAAAAGACAAAAAACAATACCCACAGTGTAGAAATTCAAATGCTAAATAAAATAGGAAAGATACTTGTCCCTCATTTTCATTAGTTTATAGACTACAGAAATATAGATGGGAAAGAATTATTTACCTTTACCTTTGCTTACTTTACCTACCTAGCCTTCCTTGCTTGCTTACTTCTTGATCTATAGCCACACTATTAATATATTTTCTTATAATTAAGTCTATTCCCTTGGAATGTAATCAATCTGAGCTGTCAATCAATTCTTTGGGCAAGATCCAATCAGCCTTTCCCACATCATTTTTGGGCACAAAGTCATTTGTTGAGCCCTCAAATATTCTCAACTCTATAGAAAGGATGATTTCTATTAAAGTCACACTCAGAATGCAAAAAGAACATCCTGATAAAAACTAATACCTTTCCCTAAAACCCTCTTTAATTTTCAAACAGAAAAAAAGTTTTATTCTAGAAACATCTCTTCCAATGCTTCAGCATCCACCCTTAAACAAAGTTCCACTGAAATAAATCCCAAAATTATACGCATTTTTTCTTCTCCATTTGAATTTTGTTTTTTGCCTCAAAAAGTAAGGATAACATCTATTAATTCATATTCTAGAATACTTAGCATTTCATGAAACATTGAGGTATTAATAATGTCTCTCATATAGAAATGATAGTCACTGAAATAGAAAGATGGTGGTATAAGAATAATTAGTTTATATTTCTAAACTTTATATGTGTTATTTCATTTGGTCCTCACATGAACTCTATGTAATAGGCAGTATAGTATTAATATCACAATTTTACAAATTCTGAGAAGTAATTTGTTGAAAGTTACACAAGTTAATAAGTGGCTATTCCTTCTGACTCCAAATCCAGTAATTATACCATTTGCCATATCTGAGAAAGATAGGTGGAAAATAGAGAGACCAAAAGATAAAATCTAGAAAGGAAAATAGAATAATTTGATGGTTAAATAATATACCACTGGTTATTGGATATGTCACTTCAGGAACTCTAGGAAAGGAAGGGAATAAACATTTATTAAATGCCTTCTATGCCCCTGGTATTATCTAAGCCCCTGATGGTGAACCTATGACGCTTGTCAGCACTGACACACGTGGCCATTTTTTATGACATGCAGCAGCATACAAAAAAGTATGGGGCCGCATGCCGAGGACGAAACATTTGCTGAAAAATATAGCGATGGATTTACTCACAATTTTTCCCTCTACATACTTTTGTGAGACCTTTTTCTCAGTGTTAAATAACATCAAAACCAACAAAAGCAACAGATTGACAGATGAAGTTAGTAGCACTTGCTTGGGCTTTGAAGGGTACAAAATCCCAACCTTCAGCTAAAGATTTAGTGGCTAAATGAATTTTCATTAGCCAATGTAATTCAGCAATAAAAAAAAGTCATTAATAGGCAGCTTAGTTAAAGAATTCCCCCTCCCCGTCACTTATCTTAGTTCACAGCACCCCACATAAGTTAAATAATATCAAGACCAACAAAAGAAACCGGCTGACAGATGAACAAAGAAGTCACTAAGCAGGTAAGTTAAATAATTAGTTTTTGGTTTATTAAATACAGTTATATATTATAATTATACATTTTGTTATTTAAACTACAAATATATCATGAAATTGTGGTTTTTTTCTTCAAGTGACACACCACTTAATTATGCTTGGTTTTTTAGTGAATTTTGACACACCAAGCTCAAAAGGTTGCCCATCACTGATCAAAGCACTTGAAAACATTATCTAATTTGGTCCTTACAATAACTCTAGGAAATAAGTGCCATTAAGATTTCATTTTTTATGGTTGAACAAATAGAGGCATACAGTGGTTCAGTGTCTTGCCCAAAGTCACATAGCTAGTACATTTCTTGGTCTGGATTTGAACTCAGGTCTTCCTTATTCTAGTTTCAACTTTCTTTTAATTTCACCACCTAGCCACCTCTCCTTTTGTATAAAATACATAGAAAGGTGCATGATATGAAGGTCATTTTTCTGCTGCTAGAATGCTGCTAGCATTCTGAGAAGTAGATGCTGAATATGTTATTAACGTAATTGTCCCTATAACTATAATCCCATCCAAGTTCACTGCCAACTTCTGGTACATGAAAATAGCACTCTGTATTCAAAGTAGACAGTCAGCCAGGTCATTCATAGATAGAGCATTAGATTGGAACTCAGGAAGACCTGAGTCCAAATCCAATATCAGATACTAGCTGTGTAACCATAGGCATGTCACTTAACCCTTTTTGCCTTAGTTTCCTCATCTTTAAAATGAGCTACAGAAGGAAATGGCAAAATCACTTCAGTATCTTTACCAAGAAAACACCAAAAGGTGTTATGAAGATTCAGACATAATTAAAACAACTGAATAACAACCATCCAAAGTAGGGACAAGAGAAAGAAAGAGAATTTAGTTATTATAATTCATGGATCATGAAACTAAAAATGGTCTTAAGAGAATATGTGGGTTTTGCTTTCAGGAGGGTAATGCAATATTATCCATGTTTTAGTGATGGACAATAATAAATTAACCCAGAAAGAAAAAATGATGAAGAAATGGAAAAAGGAAGGCCTGGAGTTTTGTCCTCCAGTGGTACCTGTATATATTGGCTCTGATGACTTACAACTGGTTCCACTAACACTATCACTTGATACTGAATCTATTCCTTACTAGCTTACTAGCTGTGTGACCATGGACAAGTTCCTTAACTCTGCCTTGGTTCCTCATTTATAAAATGAGCTGGAGAAGGAAATAACAAACCACATAGTATCTTTGCCAAGAAAACCCAAAATAGAGTCCCAAAGAGCCAGACACAACTGAAACCAATGAACAACAAAGGCAAGGATTTTAAATAATAATAATAATAAAAAAATTTAAATGGCACAATAGTAATGATGAACAGAGACCATTGATATACTGCTCTAGTCCTACCCTGGGACCTCCTCATGGCATAGAGGTCAACTCGGGTTCTCAAAGGCTATGCCAGTAGAATATAAGGACTTTTCATCATGGCAAAAAGATTTTAAACATATGCCTGGTGAGGAAAACAACAATAATATATAAGAATAATAGTAGGATAGTGACAATGGAAAAATATGAGAACCTGATAAATAACAATAATAAAAATTAAAAATTATCTCTGAAATGATGTTTTAGGGTTCATAAAACCCATTAAATATGAATGAATGTATGTATGTTTATTGTTGTTTACTTGTTTTCAGTTATGTCTGACTCCGAGTAATTTCTGAAACCCAATTTTAAGCTCATAAAATGAGTCTTTCTAACTCTAAGCCAGGCAAGCCACCTAGCAACATATGCATATATAAAATCCCCTCTACATCAGGCATCAGTCCCGGGAGATGGAAGCAGTGTGTTTTGTTCTTGGTTCATACTGCATATAGCTTGGAACTTACCCCTAACCCCCTAAGCCAATACCTGCCTCCTGAAGCTGAAGAGATATACCAGCAGCAACCTGTCCGGTAGCTAGAAATATGGTACGGGCTACCATATTTGGTTTACCAAGAATTTTGTACTGATGAATCATAGACCAAATTTTCAAACTGTCTCTGATATCCACATATACACATACATTCATTAGTAGATATAAAAAGCCTATTTATTTTTGCAAGTCAAATCATTAGCCTGTATTATTTATCAAAAGATTCCTTTAAATTTGTCTCACATTTGAAGCTATTTCCAAGTACTTTACAAACCTTGTTGACATACTGTCCTTCAATGTTAAAGATAATGGTCATCACCCCTATACACTTGAGGGGTTTTCCCCCTGCCATGGGACTGATAAATTTGCATTGAATTATATAGTATGCTTATTATGATCCCTTTATGAACAATGGTTAACGTTTTCAAGCTGCTGCCTTGGTTTTAGGGACACAGTCTAGAGACATTGGATTGAGATTGATGATTAATTGTATCAAATCCAGGACTTTGGTCTTAAACCTTTATGCTTCAAGCAATTGAGCTAACCAGTTAGAGATAATTAGAAGATAATTAGATAATATGAAGATAAGGCCCATTTCTATGTATTTAGAGCTAGGATGAGCCTTAGACTTCGTCTTGTCCAATTTCAATTTATAATCCTTCATTTTGTTCCAACTCATTTTACAGATGAGGGAATCGAAGTCCAGAAAGCTTAAGCAATTTTCCCAAGGATACACAGAGCCAAGAATCAAATCCAATTCCTCTGACTAAACCCTTTCTCTCCATCATACAGACTTCACAAATGTAGTCTGATCAATGTGACCAATCAAAAGCTTTACCTATATTTTATTCAATGTCTCTTCAAATGCATAGCTTAGGAAACCTGATCTTATGCTTTCTTTTATCAGATCAAGTCAGATGACATATGGAATTAAGATTAAAAGTATTTAATAAAATAGATCCCAAGCCTCTTTCATTTTCCTTGATAAGTATTCCCATAATATAGGTGAAAATAGCATTCAGTAGGAGAATATACAAATTTAAAAATTTCTATTTTTTTGTTTGATTCTTGAACTTGTTTTAATTCATATGTGATCTACATTGGTCTCAAGTAGTCAAATATGCTTAATTTGATTATCTAGTATCTCTGCCACTGTATGAGTTTGGACAAATCACTTAATCACCGAAGGTCTCAGTTTCCTCATCTGAAAAATGAGAGGTTGACTAGATTGCTTCTAAGGTCTCTTTAAGAAATATATTAATTTCCATAAAATGGCCTAAGTTATGTAACATATTTCTAATAATATAACCATATTTATTGATAAAACTTGACAGCTCATTACCTAAATGATGTCTAAATTCAGTCTTCCAGTTTCTGGGCAAAAACGAGAAGTCATACAACAGAACAATAGAAAGGAGTCATAACTGAAATCTCATGATTCCTTTCTGTTTTCTTAATGTAGTGCATGAGAAATTCAATATGGTTATACCTTAAATATTAGAAATATGTCATAACCTTCAGGCCAGTTGCATGAACACATCAAGGGTTCTGGGGGAGGAAAACAGATGGACCATTTGTGGTTAGTAGAAATATAGTTTTATTGCTAAGCTAGCACAGGTATTTGGCACAGATCACAGATTTAGAGCTGGAAGGAGCTTTAGAGGTCATCTCCAGAGTTTTTTAACCTAGAGCTAATAAACTTTAACAAATTCCTTAATGCTATTTGATTTTAATTGGCTTCCTTTGTATTCCTATGCATTTTATTTTATGCACTTAAAAAGATTATTCTGAGAAGGGCTCCATAGGATTCAGCAGATTGCCAAAAGAGTACATGACACATAAAAGATTTAGAACCTCTGATCTAATCTGATCCCCTCACTTTATAGTTGAAGAAATTAAGGGCCAGAGAGGTTAAATAATTTACCCAAACTCACATCATGCAGCAAGTTTCAGAGCTAGTGTATAAACTCATATCATCAGACTCCAAATTCAGTGCTCTTTCTATCATGCCATGGCACTTATCTATAAGTTAAATAAATAAAGAATGAGATGCTATTCATCTTGATCTAACATGAAGAAACTGAGGCATAGGAATTGTATCTTTTGTTTTCTGCATATCTCAAGCTATTCCATTAGAGATTTTAAAAACCAAAACCACCACCTGGCATTTCCCTATAACTCTAATGCTCATGGGGGGCAGCTGGGTAGCTCAGTGGAGTGAGAGTCAGGCCTTGAGACAGGAGGTCCTAGGTTCAAACCCGGCCTCAGCCACTTCCCAGCTGTGTGACCCTGGGCAAGTCACTTGACCCCCATTGCCCACCCTTACCAATCTTCCACCTATGAGACAATACACCAAAGTACAAGGGTTAAAAAAAAAACCCAAAAGTAATGCTCATGATACAAAAGTTCTGTAAAGATAAGGCAAAAATATCACAGATATATCATTGGTCCAGTATGTGCTCAGAATGTCTCTATTTAAATTCGTTTAGTAAAATTATGATCCATGAGTATAAGTGGCTTGGACACAATTTCCAGTAGGTCTAATAATCCTACATTAACCTTTCTACTGTTTGGTAATTTCCAAACTCCCAATAATTCTAGACACATTCAAGGAGACCACAGGTAAATATGAAAGAGGGGCACACAACAGTTTAACAATGTTGGAAGAAAGGAAAGAAAATCTCCAAAGCATCCAAATATTTAAGCTCTGGCTCCTCCCTCTCTACCTGAGCCCCTGGGCTCTCTCCTTCCTATTACTGATCTAACATTCTAGTCCTATTATGTTCAAAACTGTGGTTGGATTGCCTTATTTTCCTTTATACTACTGATTCTGGCCTCTAGCATTCCTTTTCTTTTCCTTGTCATCCCGGTTCTATTCTCCACTGTTGTGTACCTGAGTGTATTTCCTAATGCAATGTTTGCTTCATTCCAGATCCTGATCCATGTCTGACCCATCTGGTAATAAGGTCTTGACATTGGTTATTTTTTTCTGATCAATCCCAAAGAAGGTCCAACCAAGGTCCTTTACCCAACATCAGATAAGGGAGAAGAACTATGAAGCGAACAATCAAAATGTTTTTAAAGTGGAAGAAAAAATAAACTTTATACTTTGTTACACAAAAAATGTCTAATGTTTTGAAGAGATAAGGATTTTTAGATTTAGAACTGGAGGGAACTTAAAGATCATCTGGTCCAGTTCTTTTCTTTTACAGATGAGGAAACCAAGTCCTAGATAGTTTAAATGATTTGCTCAGGATTACCTAGGTAGCAAGTAACAGATCTGGTATTTGAACCCACATCCTCTGACTTCAAATCCAACATCCTTTCTGCTGCATCATAATTGCCTCCCTAGGAAAATAGAGTTCATCCTTCCCCCTCTTCCGGCTGGACCACGGCTACTTAAACTGTCCTAGACAGATGAGAATCTATCTAATTTTTAAAGACTTCCTGAGAAGCAGATTCAACAATTTCTTCTAGTCATTCATTTCAGTGCATAATAACCCACACTGTCAGGAAATCCTGCCTCATGTCTAACCTAAATCCTTCCTACTACAATTTCTGTCCATTTCCTTTTGTTTGAAGCTCAGAGGAGATAGAAAACAGCTGGTCACCATTCTGTGTGTAAGAGCCCTTTCTGTCCAAAGGACCAATATACAATTGCCCTTCAGTTTGCTCTTCTAGCCTCCAGGTGCCAACCACATGCAAATCATCTGCCAATTGCTATGCAAATGTATAAGTGTTCCTCCTCACCATTTTACACACCTGGATGGTGGCCCTGGGGGAGTTGGAGTTTGAGTGCAAGAGAAAAATGAATCAGTCAAAAGCATTCCCCTTTTGTGCATGTCTGTGTGTACTTTGAAAAATCTGCAAGACTGACTTTTGACTGTTCTCTTCAGGCCAAGTGGAAGTTAAAAAGTAGCCTACTGTTGAGTGAATACTTCTGAGCTCAGCATCCAGGAATAGAGAAGAAGAACAACTTCCAAAAGAAAGAAAAGAAAAAAGCAGAATTATTGTCACAGCTGTGGGGCTCTTAATAGGGCTTTGCTCACAGTCAGACCACTTGTAACTTTGCTATTAAAAAGCTGGAATGAGAGCATTAAACAGCTCCCAATTAAGAGATGTATTATCACCTCAATGCCCAGGGAGGAATGCAGGCAAATCTCTACATAGAAAAAAATGCTGTATGCTGGGTGGCTTTCTTAAAAATACAAAATAAAAGTTAAAAGAACTAGACAATACATGAAAAACTACTGAAAGCTATATTTTAACATTAATGGAGATTCAGAAAAAAAATTTGCTGGTGATAGAGTGGGAAAGAAACGGGCATGTGTGTGTCTGTGAAAGTGTGTGTAATTCTATCAGTCTCTCTCTGTTAAATATCCAGGAAGGTGGCTATTTTGGATGCAACTGAAGAGGGGAAAGGCTTTAAAATTAAGGTATCATCTTATAAAGCTATTCTGAAGACATATCTCTGCAGCACTTTTCTGGCCCATATGGAATTCTTTACATACACCTTTAACAGAAGACAATACAAAGCTGTTACCTCTCTGGGAAATGCATTTGTTTTATTTAGTGCCCAATGGAAACAGGCCATTTATATCTCAGCTGATCAGAAAAGATTTTTCAATGTTATAAATTCTTGATCTGGCCTCTGAAAACTTCAAAAAGTCTTTCCTGAGGAAGGTCTTTGGAAATAAAAATTGAAATTCCACACATCTCAGGGGTTTCTCTTCAAGTATTTTGACATTTGTCACAAAAAAAATAGTCTAGGTTTTAGAGAGACAACCATTAGGAAAGAACATCTTTTTAATGAAATAATAATAGCTAATAAAACACTTAAAATAGGCAAAGTTTCTTACAGATACTATCTTATTTGATTTTTCACAACTATAGATGGACCCTGTCACAATTCTATTTTACGGATGAGATAACTGGAGCTGTGAGGTGTTAAATGGTTTGTTCAAAATTACACAGCCAGCAAAAATCTGATTAAGATTTGAACTCAGATCTTCCTGTGTCCAAATCAAGCATTCTATCTAGTAAATCAAGCCGTCTCCCAAAATTTCCATTCACTTGGCACTAGTCCATTACCTATCTCTATCTTGTCTTCATCCAAACTCTTCCTTCTTCTACCTTTAATAAGAAGACTGTACAAATGAGCCACCCACTCCCCTTTCCCAACTGCTCCTAATTTCTGAACCTCTCTAGTTGCCAAGTTCTTAATGTCAAACTCTGTGGGTGTCCTCTGCATTGCCTGACCTCAGCATTTCCATCAGTCTTCATCCTCTCTTCAAATTGAAGAATACTGAATCTTCAGGAACTTCTTTAATATTGAATTGGATCCAATACTTCCCATTTTTTTAAAGCATAGGGCTTTTTTAAAAGAACCATATTTAAAATAGAATTATTACTAAATTCTAGAACACCAGGCTCAAATTCAAGAAAATCTAGATTCAAATCCTGTCTGATACTTATTAACAGGCAACTCTCTGGGACTAATAATGGTCATAGCAGGATTTTAGTCTGTTTTAGTAGAGGATGTTCCCTCAGTAGGAATTCCCTCATTAATGTAATCACGAATTTCTTCATTTTCTCTGCATGTATAAGAACTATTTGTAACTCTAAAATGCTCACAGAGATGGTTTGCTGAACAGTGCAATAGTTAAACTAAGAAGTCAAACTCATCTTCAGAAAGAGGAAGATAAAATATCTAAGAGTTGTAGAAGAACTTTTAGAAGAATGATTAATTTGGATGATTTTTGCACCAATTAAATTTTTATTATATGTCTTGTGCCTAAAAATATTTATCAACTATTTTCATGAGTGTCAAATGATATCATATTCACTGAAACTGATCTAGTGAGCCAGGAGGGTGTTGCCTGACTGTTCTGTAGTGACAGAACAACCACTTAATCTCATTACTAAAAGATCTGGGAAAATGACTCCTCCTCTGATAATTTCCCCTCAGTTTATTTAAAATGAACTCTCTCTCTCTCTCTCTCTCTCTCTCTCTCTCTCTCTCTCTCTCTCTCTCTCTCTCTCTCCCTCCCTCTCTTCTCTCTGTCTCTCTCTCTGTCTCTCTCTCTGTCTCTCTCTCCCTCCCTCTCTTCTCTCTGTCTGTCTCTCTCTGCCTCTCTTTCTTTCTCTGTCTCTCTGTCTCTCTGTCTCCCTCTCTCTTTCTGTCTCCTTCTTTCTTCCCCCTTTCTCCCTTTCACTCTGTCTCTGAGTTTCTTGCTCCTTCCCTCCTCCCTCCCTATTTCTCTTTCTCTCCCTCCCTATTTCTCTCTCTCTCTCTCTCTCTCTCTCTCTCTCTCTCTCTCTCTCTCTCTCTCTCCTCTTTCATGTTCTGTTTCTTTAATAAGAGAGCACTGGAAATGCCCCTTGAGCTAAGGTCGGCCTGTTGGTAAACCTGTTATCCATCACAGTAATTCATAGAATCTGGCAAGTACCAGATGGACAATATCCCATTGTTTAAAGGATGTTTGCTCCCATCTTGGTTATTGATATTAAACAAAAGTCAGGCTTATTAAAGCCTGTGTCTACACAGCCCCATGTACTCACAAAGTTCTCTTTTTGAGAATTTACCTACTACTAGTTAAGTGTCTCTGAAAATAGGGAAACAGGTTGGGACACAGGGGGATGTCAAAAGGAAGGAATATGTAAAAGTGGCATCCGTTTAAAAATGGAACACTACTGTACCTTCTTAAAAGGCAAAGAAACTTAGCTCCCCTCTCTCCTACTCCCCTCCCTACCACCTCCCCCCTCCCTCTCTTATTGCCAGTTAAAATGAACTGTCAGAGCCTGGATAAAGATACAAACAGGATTGCATACCTTACCAAGCCTACAGTGACTCGGAGACTTTGATCTAATTCTATTTGCTACTTTATGATGCATGAAGCTGTCAGATAAAGAGATGTTCAAAAAAAATCCACTCGAGCTGTCAGGGCTGACAAACCCTGTGATGGATTACAGAGAAAACAAAAGGGCTACCACCTTAACCACAAACATTTATATCTTTTTTTCATAAGGGTGCTTCAATCAACATGTAGTTACCAGGGTGCAGGTTGTTGCGAAGCCTGTAGGAACACAGAACCAGTGACATATGTTGAAATAGCATTTTTAAAAGTACAACACACTTGCACTGAGCCTGAATATGCTGCTGACATGGTATTGTAATCTTTCTCTGATCAAAGGTAAGACTCCCACAGTTTCCCACATAAATGTAAAGATTATCTTTTCTGATAAGCAGGCTTTGCTTTTTTAAAACCTCTTTGCAGTACTATGTAAAGGTTCCTCCTGAAAAGCAATCAAAAGAGAGTAGGATGGCTTTTACATATATATGTGTGTGTGTGTGTGTGTGTGTGTGTGTGTACATATATATGCATGTATATATACATATATATGTGTGTATATATATACAATACATGCTATATATACTTATAGAGATTTGTGGATTATATTATATAAAACTCATATATGCATATGTTGGAATTCAGTCAAAGAATTGTCAACACAGAAAAGCTGTTCATAGCAAAAGTTCAAAGGGTCCAAAATCTCAGAAATGTTATCATAAAAGTCATGTGGCCCAGCCTGTAGCTGACCAAGAACCCCTTTTAGACCACCTCCAACAAAAAGTTGTCTACTCTACCTCCAAGGAAGGGGGAAGAGGATATCGTTACCATCTGAGGCAGACTAGTCCAGTTCGGACAGCCTTAACTGTTAGGGAGTTCCTTTGGGCATCTGCCTATCTACAGTGTCCACCCAATCCTCCCACTGTAGTCTTCTGGGGCCAATCAGAACAAGTCTCATCCCTTTTCCATATGACAATCCATCAAAGACCTGATATTGGTTTTTATATCCCTCCCACTTCTTATCTTCTCTAAGCTGAAATTTCCTATTTCCTTCAAACTCTCCCAATAGGGCACTTTCTCTATAAAATGCAAGTATAGACAATTATAACTTCATATGTTTCTTTTCTCTTAGATTTAATTGTCTTAACTTTGAGTGGCAAAAATGAATTGAAGAAGTAAAATAGCAGATCCAGGATCAGGAAGACCTGAGTTCTATTCCAGACTCAGACATTTACTGTCTATGTGACCCTTATCAAGTCACTTAACTTGTTTGACTGTTTCCTCATATGTAAAATAGGGATAATATTAAAACAACACTGAAGTACCACCTCACACCTATCGGATTGGCCAATATAGCTGTAAAGGAAAGTGGAAAATGTTGGAGGAAATGTGGCAAAATCGGGAGACCAATGCATTGCTGGTGGAGCTGTGAACTGATCCACCAATTAGGAGGCTAATTTGGAATTTTGCCCAAAGGGCTATAAAAACTGTGCATACTGCTTTATCCTTTAATACCACTACTAGGTCTGTATTCCAAAGAGACAATAAAAAAGGGGAAAGGACTTACTTGTACAATAAATATTTGTAGCAGTTCTTTTTGTGGTGGCAAAGAATTGAAAATACAGGGGATGTCCATCAATTGGGGAATAGATGAAGAAATTGTGTTACATGTTGGTGGTGGAATACTATCATGCTGTAAGAAATAATAAGCAAGATGATTTCAGAAAAAGCTAGAAAGATCTACAGGAACTGATGCAGAGCAAAATAAGCAGAAGTAGGAAAACATTGTATGCAATAATAGCAATATTGTATATTGATTATCTGTGAAAAACTTGGCTACTCTCAGCAATGCAATTATCCGGGACAATCCTGAAAGACCTATGATGGGGAATGCTATCCACCTCCAGAGAATGAACTATTGAAGTTGGCCTTCACATCAATGTATTTATGGTTTTATTTGGGAATTTTGGTTATGTATCAATGTGCTTTTACAACAATGACCAATATGGAAGTGTGTTTTGCGTAACAATAATAAATTTTTTTAAAAGAAAAAAATGGCAACGATAATAATAGCACCTACCTCAGGTTTATTGTGAGGATCAAAAAACAATAATAATTGTAAAACATTTAGCAAAGTGCCTGGAACATATTAAGTGCAACATAAATGTTAATTCTCATAGGCAACTAGGATAAGAGAATTTTAGAGCTGAAAAATGCCTTAAATAGCTTTTAGTTCAGTCCTTTCAGTTTCAGAAAGAATCTAAAAAAAAAATGACTTACTTAAGGTAAGGTGTCAACTTCAAATAACCACACCAATTTGAAATAGTTTTTAATAAGTGTTTGATATAAGTTCTTCCAAACCCCTGGGTTATACATGTATCATTATTCAAAAACCTATTTCCATGTTATTCATATTTGCAGTAGAGTGATCTTTTAACATCAAAACCCTAATCAAATCCCCATTGAACCACATGATTGACTATATGTTTTTCTTCTGCATTTCTCCTCCCACAGGTCTTTGGATATGGATAGCATTCTTTCTCACAAATTCCTCTGAATTGTCATGGATTATTGCATTGCTACTAGTAGAGAAGTCCATTACATTCGATTTTACCACAGTGTATTAGTCTCTGTGTACAATGTTCTCCTGGTTCAGCTCCTTTCACTCTGCATCAATTCCTGGAGGTCATTATTCCTTTCAGCACAATAATATTCCATCACCAGCTAATACCAGTTTGTTTAGTAATTCTCCAGTCAAAGGGCAGCCCCTCATTTTCCAAATTTTTGCCAATCCAAACTTGATTTAGCGCAGCTACAAATATTTTTGTACAAGTCTTTTTCCTTATTATCTCTTTGGTACAAACCTAGCATTGATATGGCTGAATCAAAGGGCAGGCAGTCTTTTATAGCCCTTTGGGCATAGTTCCAAATTGCCCTGCACAATGGTTGGACCATTTCACAACTCCCCCAGCAGTGTATTAGTGTCCCACTTTTGTCCCTTCCCCTCCAACTTTTATTACTTTCCTTTGCTGTCATTTTAGCTAATCAGCTAGGTGTGAGGTGGTACCTCAGAGTTGTTTTGATTTGCATTTCTCTTATTGGGAGGGATTCAGAACACTTTTCCATGTGATTATTGATAGTTTTGATGTCTTTGTCCTTCATCTTAATAACAAATTCAGTTGGGTTGTCAAAACTTCCTTGCTCTCTGAGGAAACTAAGTTGATACAATGGATAAAGTGCCAAGCCTTGGAGTCAGGAAGACCTGAGTTCAAATCCAGCCTCAGGCACTTCTTAACTGAGTGACCCTGGGCTTCTGACTCAGTTTCATCAACTGTAAAAAGTGGAGAAAGATCATCATAGTAACTATTTCCCAAAGTTGTTGTAAGGAACAAAGGAGACATTTGTAAAGCATATGACAAATAGTACTATATGCTTATCTCCCCACCCACCCGGTGATATCTCACTATCATCAAATAAGTAAGACCAGATGACCCCTTAGGTTTGTTCCAATTCTGATGTTCAATAGGATATAGGAAGATGGATTGGATCTGTGATTTCATTGGTAAGAGAAATTCCTAGGTAAAGAAACTCCCTCCTGTGCATTAAACAGAGTGCCTTCTGTTTAAATTTTAGTGCATATTTCATGAGATAGGACTCTAGCCAAGTCTTGCTTAAATGAATAAAATTCTGGGCCTGAATTCAAGAAGTTCTGAGTTCAAATGTAATTTTAGACCCTTCCTAGCTGAGTGACCACAGGCAAGTCACTTAGTCCATTTGTCTCCATTTCCTCAACTATAAAATGGGGATCATAATAACACCTACCTTTTAGGGTTGTTGTAAGGATCAAATGAGATAAAATTTGTTGAGTGCTTAACACAGTGTCTGGCATGGCACATAGTAGGCACTTGGTAAATGCTTATTCCCTCTCCACTTTTTTTATTTCAAAGTCAATTTTCTAACCACTGTGCAATACTTTCTGAGATTCCATAATACTGGAAAATACTTCCTGAAAGCTGGTGGTATTCCTAGCAGCTCACATCTTCTGAATAAATCTATTCTCTCTGATAGTTTATTTATCAATCAGTCCACAAGTAACTATTGAGCACCTACTGTGTGCCCCACTCTGTGTCTAGTACAGTAGAGTAGAAAGATAGCTAGGTGTACAGGAGATAAGTTCCACTTATAGTCACTCTAAAAGTTGATATTTAGATGGTACTGTAAGACATGTAAATAACTATACAGATTATTACCTTACTTATGCCTCACAACAGCTCTGTAAGGTAAGTAAAATAATAATAGTAACATTTATATAGTACTTTAAGATTTGCAAAGCAAATTGGATCCTTACCACAAGCTTGCAAAATGGTGCTCAACTCCATTTTATAGATGAGGAAGCTGAGGCAGAGAGAGGTTAAATTATTTGCCAAAAGTCATATAGCTTGGAAATATTTGAGGCAGGATTTCCACTCAGGTCTTCTTAATTCCAAGTCATGTGCTCTATCCTCTGTACCACCTACCTGTCTAATGAAAGAAAGGTACTGTTGTCCCCATTTTATAGAAGAAGAAAAAGATTCAAAGAGGTTATTTAATTTACCCATCACTAGATATTACTCAGCATCAGAGACAGAATTTAAGCCTATGTGCTTCTTGAATTTAAGTCCATTGCTCCATCCTTTACATTTATATGGAAGAGAACATAAAGGGTTTCCCCCCTCAAACTTAAATTTCTGTAAATCCAAAGGGGGAGGGAGAAGAAATGTTAAAGAGTCAGTCAACAGACATTAACATTAATTAACCTCAAAAAGTGTATCAGGGATGCTCTGGGACTGAGATGTAGTTATTGATAAAGGTGCTTCCCTTTATATTGGAATATTTCCTTCCTATCTTTCACTATGACAGGGAGAAAGTGAGGAACCACACGTGAGGAAACCACCATAATGCTGGCTTCTGAGATGTTTGGAGACTAGCATGGGATTCACCAAACACAGTCATAGAGAGAAAAGAATTGGCTATAATAAGTGTGTATTTCAAGAAGGTCTCTCAGAGCAAGCCTTAGCAGAGGCACATAAGGAGGTTGAGACCTGACTAGCCTGACAGGTGAAAGCCTTGAGGGGCTGTGTTAGGAGTTAGCCCAACACTGAGATCCTTTAGTAAGCTCGGCACTAGTATGAGATGAGATGCTCGTAGGGTTGAAAAATTAACAAAAGGAATGATGAACAAGATAACATAAAACCTGGAATGACTTTTAAAATGATGCAAAGGGATGTGAGCAGAATCAGTAGAACAGGGTACAAAGTAACACCAATAAAATATGACAATCGACTCTGAATGATGTGACTATTATCAGTGGTGCAAGGATCTAGGACACTAAGGGATTCATGACAAAAAAGGTTGTAGAAGAAACTGACCATCTGAATGCATATGGAAGCATATTATTCTTCCCCTTATTTCCTCCATGAATTTTTGTCTAGTGTAAGCAATTGTGTCTTCTTTCCCAACATTATGGACATGGAAACATGTAAGATAACACATGTAGGACCTATTTCATATTATTTGCTGTCTAGAAAGGAGGAAAGGGTGGAAGGGAGGGAGAAAACCTGGGCCACAAAATGTCAGAAAATGATTTTTTAAATTTTATCTACATGTAAAAAAAGAAAAAATATAAAGGGAGACAAGATGTAAAAGCAGTAACAAAAGGAGGTCTATTTAGCTTTAATACATCAACAATATTTAATAAGGACATAGTAGCATCTTAGCTTTTATAGATGTGTCTGGCCAGCAAGACTGGGCACTCTTCTGGGGACATCCACCAAGGCTAAAAGGAACAGGGTTTATCTATATTTTTATATAGAAGGGATTTATCTATAATTTTATTATATATTTTATATTTTTATATAAGTGGTTTTTTTTAGTCCCTTAGGCAGGGACATTCTGCTAAGTATCTGAAAACTATAGCTCTTAAAATGCATGCAGGACATACTTTTAAGTTTAATTTTCTATATTTAAGATTTTCTCCATCAGTTATTTGTCTATACAATCAAAAAACAAAACAAAACAAAACAATAAACCAGGCCTTTATTTGTAGTTAGCTTATTTCTGAGGTGTAAATGCTTACATTGAAAGTAAACAATTGGCCTCTCGGATGGATGAGCGCTCACTCCAGCAAGTGACCTAGAAGCATTGTTAATATCTCCAAAAACTTTCTGGAAGCTATTTCAAAAGAGGCATAACTTGAGCTTCACCATCCCAACTCCCTATCCCCAATAAAGGCTAAACTTTGTCACCTTTTAGGGAAAATCTCACCTAAGGTGAAGGGAGTGAGGAAAGGAAATCTAGTAGATACTGGTCCCATTAATAGGATAGATCCTAGCTAGGAGATGGAGTGGACAGAGTGCTAAGTTTGGAATCAAGAAGACAAGTTCAACTCCAACCTCAGATATGCTAGCTGTGTGACTCTGGATAAATCATTTAACCTCTTTTTGCTTCAATTTCCTCAGCTGAAAAGAGGTGATCACCTACCTTCCAGAGTTACTTCGAGGATTAAATGACCAATTTGTAAAGCTCCTGGAATAGTAAGCCGTTAATAAATGCTTTTTTCTTTCCTTCTTCCTTTCAGTCTCAGGCTTCAGAGAGAAGCTAGCAACCCTCAGTGTCCTGATGCTGTCCATTCAATGACTTCCCTTAAATGGACATCCTGGCATGGGGTAGAGACTATGACTCAGGACAGCACAGACTAGCACTCAATGAGTAATGATGAAAAGCTAGAAAATGATGTTTTGATGCTTACAATTTATCTGAATTTTGTGTAACAGAGCTCACATTTAGAAGTGAGATCCTATGTTAGAAAAGAAGTACCTGGGGGGTATTGGGCAGCCTAATTCAGTGGATAAAAGCTGTACTATTTTAGGGACTGTGGTGGAGCGATAAAAGAATTAAACAAGGGTCCTACCTTCAAGCTGGTTTGTAATCTGTTTGGGCGAAACAGAAAAAAAATCAATACAATTCAATAAACCTGCATCAAGAGCTCATTATGTCAGAGGCACAGGGCAAAAGGGAGAAGTGAAAAGGCTGAGCTATATAATTACAAAAGAACAAATCAACAAATGGAAACGAATTTAGTATGAACAGAGTAGATAAAGAATGAGGGAATGAAAACTAAATCTAGAAAAACTAGAAGACTTATCAAGGGAGGTGAACTGTGACCTGGGAGGTCACAGTTTTGAGGGAGCCATGAGATATTGAATTTATTCTAATCCTTTCTGATTTTCCTTCTAGTACTTTTTTCTTAGCTGAACTTCAGTTTTCAGTCAACAACTTGTTGTTCCACCATTCTTCAGTCCTATCTGACTCTTCATGACCCCATTTGAAGTCTTCTCGGCAAAGATACTGGAGTGATTTGCCATTTCCTTCTCCAGTTTGTTTTATAGGAAAGGAAACTGAGGGAAACAAGGCTAAGGGACTTGCCCAGGATCACATAGTAAGTGTCTGGGGCCAGATTGAACTCAGGAGGATGAGTCTTCCTGACTTCAAATGCCTTATTCTATCTGCTGTACTATCTAACTGCCCATCAATCAACAAAACATTTAAAACTGTATGGTGGGGGCAGCTAGATGGTTAAGTGGGTTGAAAGATCTAGAGCTGGAAGGTTTTGGTTTCAAATCTGGCCTCAGACACTTTCTACTTGTGTGACCCTGTGTAAAGCACTTACCTGCCCCCCCCCCCCCATTGCCTACCTCTTACTTCTCTTCTGTCTTGGAACCAATACGCAGTATTGATTCTAAGACAAAAAATGAGGGTTAAAAAAACTGCATGGCACTATTAGGTGCATCTAATGACAGTGTCTACCAGAAATCTCAAATTAATTATCAGAAGCACTGAAATATCATCTCTTCTAGTCAGATTATGGTAAGACTACTAGAAAGGTACTCTTGCCTTCCTTAAATAACAAAAGTAATCTGACACTGGCAGTGTCACAGGACACAGTAACAGTTTTGAACTGGTTGGCTGAGGTCTTGGGTTTGCAATAAATTTTGCTATTGACTATCTGTGTGACCCTAGGCAATTAACTTTACTTCTTGGAACCTCAGTTTCCATATTTGTAAAATTCAGGAAATGGACCAGATGACCTCTTGTGCTCATTCAAACCTGGAATCTCCAACACTTCTTAGAGAAAGGTTAGACTTGTATACTGTGGTACTCCCCCCTTCCTTTTCTTTCATCTCAACAGATATTTATTGGACACCTAATGGGGCAAAACTTTGTTTTGTGGATTGAATTAAGGTTATAGTTTGCCCAAAGGAAAATGGAGAGACACAAGATGAGTATAAGAAGAGACCTAAAGCAGAGGTGTCAAGTATGTAACCTACAATAAGCCTGAGTGTGGCCCAAATCAGATTAAAATATAAATATATGGTTTTCTAAGTCAATATGTGGCCCATGAGGATCTGTAAGGATGGTTTAATGGTCCCCATTTCTTTTTTTTTTGCATTTTTAAAATTTAGAATATTTTCCCATGGTTACATGATTCATTTTCTTTCCCTCTCCCCAACATCCCTCCCTCCCCATAGGTGATGCACAATTCCACTGAGTTTTACATGTATCATTGATCAAGACCTATTTCCATATTATTGATAGTTGCACTAGGTTTATCGTTTAGCATCTACATCCCAATAATATCTCCATCAACTCATGTGTTCAAGCAGTTGTTTTTCTTCTGTGTTTCTACTCCCACAGTTCTTCCTCTTAATGTGGATCATGTTCTTTCTCATAAGTCCCTCAGCATTGTTCTGGATCCTTGCATTGCTGCTAGTAGAGAAGTCCATTATGTTCAATTGCACCACACTGTATCAGTCTCTGTATACAGTGTTCTCCTGGTTCTGCTCCTTTCGCTCTGCATCAATTCCTGGAGATCTTTCCAGTTCACATGGAATTCCTCCAGTTCTTTATTCCTTTGAGCACAATAGTATTCCATCACCAACAGATACCATAATTTGTTCAGCCATTCCCGAATTGAAGGACATTCCCTCATTTTCCAATTTTTTGCTACCACAAAGAGCATGGCCCCCATTTCTATCTGAGTTGACATCACTGATCTAAAGGGTGGCATAAGAGAGATGTAGATCTAGATGAGGAAGTGAATTGGAGATGTACCAAAAGGGATAAGTGAACACCAGCCCTGGTGATCCATTGATATCCATGCCATGTCAAGAGATCTAGAAAAAGTCCCCCAACATAATGGACCCATTATGAAGGATTTACAGGAGGACATAGACAAGAGTTATCTGGAATGGATGGACATACACAAGTTGTGATCTTCTTTATATTGGGGCACTGGTGGTAAAATGGTGAAAATGTTAGATTTGGAAATAGAAGGACCTGCCTAAGATTCTTGGTAGCTATTATTTAATTAGTCTCCATTTCCTTAACAAAAAAAATGAGGCTAAATAATACCTACTTCACATGGCTGTGGTCAGGAATCAACTGATAAAATAAGTGTAAATCACTTTGCAAACCCTAAAGCACTACATTGGTGCTATTATTATTATTTGTCATGGCATTGAATGTAATAGTCACATAGATGAGACTGTTCAACAATTAACATTCAAGGCACTGTTCTAAATACTGGGGATATAAATATAGAAAAGAAAATATATGACTCAGAGACACTCAGAGATTGTTCTTACAGGGCAAACAATTTTTTTAATTTTATTAAAAATGTATTTTTATCAATAACCCTTATTTTTACTTCAATTTTCCCCAATATATCCTTTCTTTCTCTCTTCTTCTGTTATAAATCTTGTCTAATGACAAATAATAAAAAAGAACAATACCAATCATATAGTATTCCTTACCTAAAGTCCCTCACTTCTACAAAAGCAGGAAAGTGTTACATTCTCATATCTCTTCTTTGGGGCCAAGCTTAAACATGTTAACTTCAGAGCATTCTTTTTTTTTATTTCTTTGTTTTTCCTTCAGTATAGCATTGTTCATATTCTTTCCTGGTTCTGCTTTCTTGGTTTTTACATCTGTTGGTGTTTCCACATGCTTCTGCAGATACTTCATATTCATCCTTGCTTACAGCAGAGAAATATCACTGGTCAAGCTAAAAGTTAAGGCTGAGGGAGGTGACTAAAAAAATCCATAAAAAGAAACAACTTAAATCCAAATGGTTTCTTTTGGGGATAACAGGTGGAGAAAGAAATTCAATAAAGTGGATATAATAAAACCAGAGTGAAAAATAACCTGATTTGAATAACTCTTATTTTCCTCATGGTAAAGGAACAAAAGGAAAACTCTATCCGCATTGGGGAAAACCTAATGTAGTGCTGAGGACCTCCTAATACTTACCATAAATCATCTCCATGTTGAGATAAGTACAATTGCCAAAAAGTCCAAGTTGTTGATGGATTTCCCTTTAATATCTACAGCTTCAAATGCAAAAAAGATCTGTACATTGCTCATAAAAAAATAGAATTTCTCATAAACCCACTAGTTTATAAGCATCCCCTCCCCACATGTCCTTTGAGAAAGAATAAGCTTATTTTTAAAGTTGCAGGGGGTTTATCTTTTCAGTTTTGTATTTCTGGCACATGTTGGCCAACATAATAAAAACAAAATCCTGGCACCCAACATTATCACCATGTGTTAAAATATAGTTTCTGTGTCCTAGACATCCAAAAGGGCCAATACAATTACATTTCAAAAAGTTGAAAGGCGATCTGGTTCAGATATTCGAATATTAGTATGCATAGAGTGTTCATTCACAGGCAGCAATAGAGTAGGAATTCAGCTATCTGGAGCATAGGCTGATGTGAAGCATATGATATTACTTATGTAGGCATGAAAGCAATCTGCTTTAATATCAGACACTTTAGTGCAAAGAATGTCAGGGTTACCAGAGGTTAAAGACAGGCCAGAGTTTAGGGGGGAAATGGGAAAAAGTAAGCTAGAAAATGTGGGGCAACTCATTCAGCTTTCCTTTTATTTTATTTTCTTCCTGGTTTCTATACCACATGACAATAAACATCTAGGAATTCACATTCTAAATTTGATATGCTTTCATAGTATGATTCTGATTTTTGCCTAGAAAAATGAAAAAAAGAAAATGCCTTAATTTCTCTGATCAGTGCCACCACACAAAGATGTATGTGTGTGTAGCTCTGAGTTATCACTTCAAAATCTTTTATTATATTTTGACATCTTCCTTGGGCCCTATGTTTGAGAAAAGCTACCTCCCTCTTCTCATCCATTTGGAAGACATGCTATTTCATACAAATTTGGAACTCTTCATTTTCAAGAAAATATTATTTCGGGAAAAGCTATCTTTGAATTTTTAAAGAACTAAAGATCCTCAGTGCTGGAAAGGACCACAGAGGGTACCCATATATACTCTTACCTGAACAAGAATCATTTCTCCAATGGTTCCAACAAGGGGAAACTGAGTCCCTGTTTGAAGACCTCCTTTGATAAATGTCACTTCCTCCTAAAGTGACCCATTCAGTTTTCAAATAGTTTTCTGTGATATCAGAGAGTTCTTCCTTAGATTGAACTAATTCTTGGGAAGAAGCATTCCTCTTTGTGTTGGGCATAACTGTCAGCAAGATCTGATTTGATGGGATTGGTACCCTTCAAGCAATTATTAACTAATAATTATTGATTATTGTTATCAACTGCCACTGAAAAAGCAGCAGCACAGTTAATCTGAAGCAGCATGGCTTCATGCTGAGGGTGGGAGGGAGGAGGTGAAATGTGTCAGGTGGATCAAAACATTGTCACCACTTCAACTACTTTTTCTCTCCATTTGGATCATGGTGGAGAAAGTCCACAATTTTGGACTAAAGTCCAAGGGCTTTAGAAATAGGAATAGCAATGCCCCCTGACCATTGGTCCTGTTCAAGTCCAGCCCTACCTCAATCTCCAGTAGCCATGAGATAGGGGAAGCAATTCTTTTAGAGATGAAACTTGTTAACTGCCTCTGCAGGTGCTCAAGTTTCTCCTTTCTCAGTAGCTACATATATTGAAGACTTGAAAAAGAAAGCTCTCTCTGCCAAAGTCCTTGGAACTATTAAGTGATTCTACCTCATAAAATGATGTTGGTTTATCAATGGAAATAACATTCAAGATGTTGTATTACCATCTGCTTTGTTACTATACATCAAGTTCTTCTATGCCTTTCCATCAAACTTATAACCAAAATTTCCTTTGTATCTTGTCTTCCTCTCTTAAAATGTGAGCTCTTGAATTGGAAAGTATGGGGATGTCCATCAGTTGGGGAATAGTTGAGCTAATTGTGGCATGCAATTATAACGGAATACTATTATGTTATAAGAAATGATGAGCAGTATGATTTCAGAAAAATCCAGAAAAACTTACATGAAGTGATGCAAAGTGAAGTGAGCAGAACCAGAATATTGTATGTAGTAACAGCAGTCTTGCATGATGAACAACTATGAATGACCTAGCTATTCTCAGCAATCCAGTGATCCAAGACTGTTCCAAAGACTCATGACAAAAAATGTCATCTGCCTCCAGAGAAAGAATTGATGGAGTCCAAATGTAGACCAAAACCTACTGTATTTCACTTTTTTTTTGTTTAAGATCCCTTCCACAAAATGACTAATATGGGGAAATGTTTTACATGATTGCCCATGTAAAGTCTGTATCAGATTATTTACCATCTCAGGGAGAGGCGAAGAAAGGTAGTATAGAAGGGCCAGAGAGAATTTGGAACTCAAAGTTTTAAAAAATAAAATATTAAAATTGTTTTTACATATAATTAGGGGGCAATTCTATTTTTAAAAAAGAATGCAAGCTCTTTGAAAATAGGGTCTGATTTAATTTTCTACATGTATCTCAAGCACTTAGCACAATGCTTTCCACATAGTAAGAGCTTAATAAATATTTTGTTAACCCAATCTTTCATATTGGGATCCTTAAAAGGAAAAGTCCACAGTCAAGAGAAACAAGTTTAGAAGATTAAGGAAGATTGTGGAGATCAATTTGAAACTGTGCTCATAGGGCTATAAAACAGTGCATAAACTTCTGATCCAGCAATGCCATACTAGGTCTATATCCTAGAGATCAAGAAAAAAGGAAAAGGACCTATATGTACAAACATATTTATAGCAGCTCTTTTTGTGGTGGCATAGAATTGGAAATTGAGGAGATGCCCATCAATTCAGGAATGACTGAACAAATTGTGGTGTATGACTGCAATGAAATAATGTTGTGCTATAAAAATGACAAGCAGGATGTTTTCAGAAAAACCTGAAAGACTTATATGAAGTAATGTAAAGTGAAGTAATTAGAACCAAGAAAACATTGTGCTCAGTTAACTGTGACATATTTAGCTACTCTGATCAATACAATGATCCAAAATAATTTTGAAGAACTCATGATAGAAAACATTATTTACCTCAAGAGAGAGAACTGATGAACTCTGAGTACAGATTAAGTATAATTTTCCCACTTTCTTTACTTTTCTTGCTTTGGGGAAAGGCATGGCTAATATGGAAATACGTTTTACATGATTTCATGTGTATAATTTATAACACATTGCTTGCCCTCTCAATAAATAGGGGAGGAACTGGAGGAAGGGAGAGAATTCAGAGCTCAATTTTTTAAAGGAATGATAAAAATAAATAATATTTTTTAAAAAGAATACTAAGGTAGAAAGAATTGGTTATTTTTCCAAGCTTGCAAAAAAATCAATCTAGAATTGAATGAGAAATGGCATCCAGGTAGTCACAAACCCAGTATTTTCTTCTAAATACTAATCTGGGATTCCTAAGTATAATCCAAAATTTACTGGATATGATTTGTAATTGACAGATAAGTGTTTAGGGGTCAAAAAATATGGATATAGGAAGAGATGGGAAATGGAGAAGAGGGAGCAGGTTGGCTTATTACTATGAATATTTATTATTTATTGAATATTTATTAATAATTGTTCGCATTTCCATTGTCCCTTACAGTTCTCAACAACTTCTCAACAATAACCACAGCACAGTGCTTAACAGGTGAAAGGTACCCATCATTTGTGTGAGTAACTCCCTGTGTGAAAACTCCTTCCACTGATGCATAGTAGTGGGTCATCTATAACTTAGAGGATTGCCTATGATCACTCAGTTAATATGAGTCAAAGTCAAAAATTGAAATAATCCATATTTCCCATCTATAATGTGTGCTCTCTTTCCACTGTGCCAAGTTTCTTCCCATGGAACTTTTCCACCAGCTTTTTGATGAATAAAACCTGTGAGGAAGATAGTAGAAATGTTATTGCCCCATAATTACAGATGAGGAAACAAAGACTTAAGTAAATTGAATTGCCCAAAGTCTCATATCTAGGGAGGTTAGATTCTGGTCATGTCACTGCAAGTCAGGGTTCTATCTCCCCGCACATTGTCGGATGCTTTATTTGGTACCAAGGGTCAGGGAGAGGAGCAAGCTGTGAAAATACCATTGTTTCGATATCAGGAGGTAAAATTAAGGTCTGAAAAATATGAGTCCAGTGGCCAAAACCACTCTGGAACCACTGGCCTGAAATAAAATGTTTTATTGATGAACTGTGGTTAGCATAAGGTTGGGGTACCTATTTGGTATATAAATAGTCAGAGATGATAGACTTAAGACTAGAAGTAGCCACCCAAATCCCTTCCCCTCTCTTTGTACGAATAAAGAAACTGAGCCCCAGTGTGGCAAAATGACTTGCTCCACATCATACAGCAATGTTGTGGCATCAGATTACACTCCAGACACACGTAAGCTGAAAAAGATTTGGTTTCATTGTTTCATCAACAGTTTCAAAAAGGACTTGCTTCTAATCTACAGGAAGTGAAAAAGGTATTCAGAAAGAGGCAATATATTTATTTTCAGTTACCATCACTCAAAGGGCAATTATACTTAAGAAAGGACTCAACAAACCAGTAGGATACAAAAATGGAGACAAAAACAGGTTCCAACATTTTCTTTCTGTTAAAACACACACACACACACACACACACACACACACACACACACACACACACACATACACTGTACTGTCTCTAGTACTACACACAGTGTATTATAGAAAATAAAAATCATAAACCAGAGAAAAACCCAATAAAGGCAACTTGGCCTTCACTCTTGTGGTCTATTATGATGTCACAAAAACTTCTTCTTGTATTTATGGTCTTGTAATTCCCAGTTATTTGTATATTATCCCACATATATGACTGTGATTGTTTGCATAATGGAACATTTGTGACAAATGCAAGAGAAGAGGAGAAGCGTCTGAAAGGAAGACAGATGGGCCTCTCAGTTATGTATATTGTGACCCACCTGCCAGTCAGAGGCTCCTGGGAATCTGGCATAGAGACAGAAAAAATGGAAAATGGGAATTGAACTTAAAAAAAACCCCACAACACTATATATTGAGCAAAATAAATTGTTTAGAAGTGAACAGAGCAATATGTATTTGGGGGGAGCATATAAATCAAAATTTCAAAACAGATTAACCCAAAAAAGGAGCTCACCTCCTTGGCAGTCACTTGCTGTATAAGAAAGAAAATGGATGTGGGAGAAAGGACTGAGGGAGAAGGTATCTTGGTATAAGGGGAAATGACCGAATGAAAATGCAGGATATTGTATTTTAGGCACGTTAATCATCCCCATTATCCTCCTTTCATCTACTTACACCCATTCACATATTCATTCAATCAATCAATCATTCATTTCTTCACCAAATAACTGGACTGAAAAGTACACGGTAGGGAGTAAGGTATAAGAAGATTGGAAAGATAGAAGGGGGCTGGGTATGAAGGGCTTTGAATGCCAAACCAAGCATTTTGTTTTTGATATTGGAGGCAGCAGGGAGCCACTGGAGTTTATTGAGTAGAGGAAGGGATGAGGGGGTTGCCATGAGCTTACCTACTGTTAAACTAAATTAAGCAAGTAAGGAAGCAAACAAACAAAAACTACCTTCTTTGACTTAAGGGGGGAAAAGTTCTAGTTACAACTCAGAGTGAAACTTGGTGACTATCTTCCATAGCTTTAAATCTTACTTGAGAAAACAAGACCTCCACATATGAAAATTAAATAATAATGAAAGATAGCAAATGGTTAAGTGGTAAGATGAGGGATAAGATGGCAGGGGTAAGGGCGGAAAGATTGGAGACAGGAAAAGCACTTAGAAGATTGTTGTATCAATTCACACCTCAAATTATGAAGATTTAGATTAAGGTGACAAGTAAGGAGAGAGAGAGAGGCTAGGAAAGAGGCTTATTTTCCTCCAAATCAATTTGCTTCTAGTCCATAGTCTAGCAATTTTTTCCTTTTATCCACTTTTCCCTAGATTTCTCTTTGTTCATAGGTTTGCTTTTCTGGCCCAAGGTTAGAAGACTAAACTCCTCTAACTTTTGTCTCCTATGGTTCCTACATTTTAACATGCTGATGAGTTTAATAACTGGTCCTGACCATCAAAGATTTCTTCTTTCTGTATTGCTGTGTGTCACAAAAACTGGGCTCAATAAAAACATAGCATGGAGACAGCTAAGTGGCACAATGGATAGACAACTAGACCTGGTATCGGGAAGAACTGAGTTCGACTGCATTCTGAGATGTGTCCTAGCTGTGTGACCCTGAGCAAGTCATTTAACCCTGTTTGCCTAACCCTTCTGCCCTACAATTATTACTGGTACAGACAGGAAAGATTAAAAAAAAAAAACATAGCATGGTAACTCTGCCTCTATGCCCACTCACGGTCCTATCACATACTATTTCCCACTTAGTCCAGAATTCATCCTCACTCCCCATTCTACCTCTAGCAATAGAAGGTGAGAACTGAAAGGAAGGAACCTTTAAGATCCCTAATATACATCATCCACCCAACCTCCCATTGAACAAAGGAAGAAAGTGCTTTAGATACCATAAATCTTTCCTCCAATTTTTCTAGTCTATCTTTAAGCTCTTTTACCCTGTTTTCCAATCCACACCCTTCCCCTCAGACATTCTAGCTCCCTAGATATATGAAGACTGGGCTGTAGTTTACAAAGTTACCCCAAAACAGTCTGAATCATAATACAGTTCACTTAGTGGGTTTCTCCCCTGGAATAGATGGGGGCTTGAATGGTTGACTGCTTAGGAAAGAATTCTCTCCAGAAGCCCTGGAGATACTTTTCTTACACTGGGAAATCCACACCCCAGACTCTCCAGCCTGGGACTCAGCCACAGCAGCATCTAATCACTGCTTGGTGCCCCCCTGGGCCTCATTACCCCCAGTAGCTGCTTGGCTTCATTAGCAAGTTTAAAGCCCTCATCAAGGTCAATGGTGTGTGAAAGCAGAATATTTAATTCCCTGGGTTAGAGGCTAATACTAAGTAAAAGGAGGGGGGTGGTGGTATAGAGGACGAAGAGGAACAGGATAGCTTTTCTAATAGTGCCTGAAGCCCCTACAATGAGGAAAACAATCTATTGATAATTCCTTTGGTCATTTGGTATCTTTCCCCATCATCAGATTTATCTGATTACCAGCTGTTCTTTCCTGTTACCCTGGGGACAGGGCAGTCTGAATATCTTGTTACATTCATTTCAAAATGGAAGTGACCTTAAACCTCAATTAGTCAAACTTCCTCATTTTACAGATGAGGGAACTGAGAGCCAGACAGGACAAGTGACTTATCCATGGTCATTACAACAGTTAGAGGTAAAATTGAGAATAAAAACCAGGTGTCCTGATTCCAAGTGTGGTCTAGTGCTTGATTTAGCCACATTTTTTTCAGCCTAGTAGATTCTAATGCTTTCCTCACATTTAATCCAAAAGCCAAAATCTTTTTAAAAGACTTTACTCCTTGGATTTTCACACTATTGTCCTAATATTAAGTAATATCTTCATTAAAGATTTATTCATCCAGTTAGTTACCTTAGAGTCCTTCCCTACCTTCTTCTCTCTTCTAGACATGAGTGAGGGGAGGCAAAACAATTGGACTATTCCTCTTTAACCAAGTTCATGGATCCCCGAAATCTAAACCATGGATCCAGATTTGGAAGCCCTTATATAGAGGACATGTTTACAAACATGTATTTTGATTGACATGATTGTGGACACCTATACTTTTCTACTATCATTCTCAGCTTTTCACCTGCCTTTTCTGAGCTGTTAATTTCCATTTTCTTCTAATTTGATTGAGAGATGGATGTGGAGGTTGTTGTGAAAAAGAAATATTCAGTGTGGGGTGTGAGAGACAGCTAGACAGGGCTTAACAGGTGATCGTTAAATTTACAGTGTGACTGAGCATTCATACCTCAGAAACAATCAGGATTTGATTTATTCTTTTGTTGATTATCTAGTCTTAAGAAGGTGATAGAGAAAATGATAATAATGTAGAGTAAGCTTGAAAGTGTCTTTTTAGAGAGTTCCTTGTCAAACATTTACCAGCACTCCCTTGGAAGGCAAGATAATATAGGTTATTTGTGGGATTGAAGGTATAGCCTTCCATTAATTAGCTAAAGGACCTTGGATGAATCACTTAATTTCCCTAAATCTCACTTTTCTCAAGAACAAAGTGGGGATAATATATAGGACCAATCTCCCAGGGTTTTGTTGAGCCATTCAGTTCAATATTGTCCATGGGGGTTTCTTAGCGGAGATACTGGAATAGCTTGTCAGTTTTTTTCTCTAGCGGATTAAAGCAAACAAAGATTAAGTGACTTGTCCAGGGTCACACATTTAGTTTCTGAGGCCTGATTTGAAACTTTGGGGTCTTTGAACTACATTTCCCATGAGCCCTCTGGCTTCCTGTCATTATGCGCTGACATAGACAGGGGGGTATATTGTGAGGTCTTGCATGGCTAGGCCCTCTTTCCTTTCTATGGCAGCATGGTGGAGCGGGCTGTTTGAACAGCCTAAGCTAGCATGGTATATGGCTTTATCTTCTAGTGATTACTAATAAATCTAACAAGAATATAATATTTTTAAGTTATTATATATTCATTTTAATTATTATAGCTCAACCCACTAAGCAAACTAGCTGCTTCTATTTGTAAGGATAAAACAAAATATTTTTAAAGGATTTTACTACAATGGCTGATACATACTAGGTGTTTAATAAATCCCTATTTACTTTCTTCCCTCTGAGATTATAATAAAGATTCAATGAATTCTGAGTGGCATCTTTGAAGGGGGAGGCAATAGAAAATCTGAGCAGCAGAGAGAAGTCATATAGTGTAATGGATAGAGTGTTGCACTTAAAATCAGAAAGATTCTCAAAACTCACATCTAGCATTTACTAGCTGTGTGAAAGCAAGTCACACAAGTCCCAGTCTCTCAGAGCATTAGCTTCTTAATCTGTGAAATGGGAATGAAAATGATACCTGTAGTATTTATCTCACATATTTGCTATGAGGTTCAAATGATACAATGTATGTACGATTCTTTGTAAATTTTAAAGCATTAGCTAAATAGTTACTACTCTCTCCTGCATTTGTGTCAGTGATTTTCATCCTTTCAACTTTTTTGTCCTTCAGCACCCTACCTTAGAGATCTTTATACCATAATAATAATAATAAATTTATATCTATATATTTATATATAGATATATATTTAACATTTACCTTCTGTCTTAGAATTGATACTGATTATTGGTTCCAAGGCAGAAGACCAGAAAGGGCTAGGCAATGCGGTTCAAGTGACTTGCCCAGGGTCACCCAGCTAGGAAGTGTCTGAGTCCAGATTTGAATCCAGAATCTCCCAACTCCAGGTCAGTCAGGCTTTCTATCCCCTGAACCCTGAACTACCTAGCATATATATATATATATATATATATATATATATATATATATATATATATATATATAAACTGAACACATATAAATATATATAGCTGAACATTCAAATTCAAAAGTTTCCTCTAGGTTGGCCTTTCCAGTCAAAGTCATGCAATGACTTTTTTTAATGCTTAATAAATGCTTATTGAATTGATTAGTCACATATTATATGTACGAGTAATCGATTCAATAAGCATTTATCCATATATATATATATGGATGGTATCTCACATAGGAGGTGTAACGGTGCAGTGGCAAAATGTGATGATTCACATGACGTAAACATTCTGTGATGTCAACTTAGCTGACTGACAAGAAATGCATGTGAATCTGCAAAGTCACAGTGTTTAGTACCTAAATGAACAGAGGAGAGCAAACTGTCCTAATCAACTGAATCATTTTATTAACAGAGGCATTTCTATCTTGCAGAATGGAGAATAAAATTCAACTCTTAACATTCTAGATTAGAAAGATGAGGCAGGCTGAATACTTTATAACATTATTTTCAAAGATGAAATGACCTAGACATAATTGAATTACACTTCATCCTTTTACAAGTTGAAGAAATTGACCCAGAGAATTGAAGTTATTTATCCAAAGTCATAAAAGTATTAGGGGAAGAACTGGGTGTCCAGGAATCCTGATTCCAAGTCTAGTGCTTAAGTTGGCTACATTTTTTAGGTTAGTTGTTATTTTTAGGTTAGTTAGTTATTTTCTTCATGTTTCTTTCTGGGAGCTTTATAAAATACTCTACTCTTCAGATGCACTAGTTAGGGCAGATGGCAGAAACCAGTAGGAAGGACTATTTCTAAAAACTTTCAAGCCAATTAGAATATTCCTCAGTTACCTTCAGTCTCTTCAGGCTGTACAAGGAGCCCTAATGGAAAGGATCCATCAATCACATTCTCTTTATTGTTTGGATGAGTCTAGACCATGTCCCAACACTAGCTTCTTGTTTTCCTTTTTTTGTGTTTCATTCTTTCCCTTTTCCTTTTTCAAAGTGAAGTCTTCATTTTTTCCCCCAAATTAGCCTCCCCTTCTAACATCCTTATTTCTTCTAATGGCTCCCCATCCCCCCAATCACATCACAGGCTCAGAACTTCAGAGTCCTCTTTGGCATTTCCCTTTGCATGTATTCCATAGTCAATTAGTATCCAAATATTGTAAATAATTATTTCAAAATTCCTTAATCTTCTCTTAACTTTATTCTCACAGACATAAACCTAGTTCAGAAGGTCCTTAATCACTTCATGCCTGGGCTACCATAAGACCCTAGACCATGATCTCCTTGCTTCCAGACTGTCCTCCCTCTCCAATTTATTCTGAATATTGCATACAAATTAATTAATTGAATTAATTAATTCCCCTTAAGCAGCACTTTGGTCATCAGAGCAAGAGCTATAACAAGGAATTTTTATACCCAGGACACCACCTTAGTTCAAGCCCTTATCACCTCCCACCTAGATTATTTCAAGGATCTCCTAATTGGTCTTGCTGCCTCAAGTCCCTCACATTTCAGTCCATCCTTTACACTGATGCCAAAACGATTTTCCTCAAGCATACCATCTTTGCAGGTGGCCTCAAACTATCTTTCTAGCCTCACTTTACATTATGGCAGTCTCTATCCACCCAGCCCACAGCCCCCCACCCACCCACCACACTATAATTGCAGAGTATTTTTTTGTGTGTCTTTCTCCTTCTACAATCCTTCCAACATTGATTATTCCAATCTATTTTCATCTTCCTCAGTTTTTAAGTCAAATCTCAATTTATTTTTATTTTCATTGCCATTATTAACTAATTTGGAACATTCTTTCATATGATCCATTGTAAATGGCTTACAATTCTTCTTTTTGCTAATATCCCCTTAACTATCTATCCATTATGTGCTTTTCTTCCTCGCTTATCTAATCTGTCCCATTGGCTTACTTTTCTTTATTTCTTTTTCTTTTCTTTCCTCTCTTACACTTTTTTTTTAAACCAATACCTAATAGTTTGGTGCTTACACTACTTTATATTATGGTTTAAGGTCTTAATGCTTTGCTCTTGTTACTTTATCACATTATTTTTCTTGGGATTCTAGAACTTTTGTTCCTCAAAATGAATTTTGGTTTTGTTGTGTCTCATTCTATAAAGAATATCCAGTGTAATGTTATTGTTATTCTACTGAATCTATAGGTTAATTTAGTAAGTACAGTTATTTTCATTATATTTACATAGCCTAGCCATAAGCAATGAATGCCTCTCAAAATATTTAAGCGGTCCTTTATTTCCATAGCACTTTGTAGTTGAATTCCTATAAATTATGTTGATATATTGTTAACTTCCAGATTAATTTCATTTCATAGATATTTTAAATATAACAATGTCATTTCTCGCTGGCTTTATAGGTACTAAATAAAAATACTGATGATTTTTGTGGATTTTCTTCATATCCATCTACTTTCCTGAAGCCATAAATTATCTTAATTTGTTTTTTCATTGATTGTCTGTGGTTATCTCAGTATATTTTCAAGCCATCTGCAAGGATGGATAGTACTGTACCCTTTTCACCAGTGTTTATAACTTTAATTTGGTCCTCTTGTATTGTTGAAACAACTAACACTTCTATAATAATAGGATAATATAATAGGGGAGAGAGGGGAATACTTGTTTCAGCCCCTGTTTGTACTGAGGAAGTTTCTGAGTTTTTTCTCTAATTCAAATAATATTAACCCAATATGGGTATGTGTTTGTGAAAATACTAAGGAAGAGTCTCTCCATACCCATAATTTCTTAGAGTTTTCAACATAAATTTGTGCTGTATTTTATCAAAGATTTTATCTGAATCAATTAGTCTTGTTGCTTATATAATTAATTATAATTGTACTACTTATTTTTTCTTAAGTAGAGTCATCCTCAAACCCCTAGTATGAATTCTAAATAGTCATAGTGAATTATTGTAACATTTTTGTTAGGATTTTATTTAAAATGTTTACATCAATAAATTGGAATATATTTCTATTTCCCCATTTTCTGTCTACCAAGGATCATAATTATCTCACAAAAGGAATTAGTTAGAATGTCTTTTGTCTCTGTTTTTAAGAATAATTTTTGAAATTAAGGGTCCCCCCCCTTAAATGTTTAGTAGTTTTCACTTATAAATCCATCAATCCCAGGAGTTTTTCTTTGGCAGCTCATTTATGGCATGCACTATTCTGTTTCTGAAACTGATTTGTTTAAGATCTTAATTTTTTTGTTAGTTTGAGTATTTTTGTAGCTTTACAGTCACTTCCTTTGAATTCTCTGTTTTGCTGGCATATATTTATATACAGAAGTTTCCAATCATTCTTCTCATTTCTTCTCTGTTGAATTTATCTTCTTCATTTTTAATCTAATAATTTGAAATTTCTTTTTCTTGATAAAATTAGTTAAGGGTTCATTAATTGTTTGAGTATTAAAATATTGACTGTTTTATTTATTTATTTTATTTATCTTCACCTTCAAGTTTTACCTTTTTTCCTCTAATTTTCAAAATTTTTAAAATTTTAATGTCTATTTTAAAATTTTAATTTCTTTATTTTCCCAGTCTTTTAAATTTTATGTTTAGATCATCAGTCTCACCTTTTTATTTTCTTAACATGAATTTTCTTCTGAGGACTGATTTAGTTGTGTCCCTTGTTTTGTTAAATGTATCTCATCATTATTATCTTTTGCATATTTACTTTTTCTATTATTTGATCTTTGACACTTTTTAAACCTATATTGATTGCTTTTTTAAATTACTTTTTTGTGTTATGGTCAATAAAAAGTATATTTGTTATTATTATCTTTTCATATGTGCTTACAATGTCTTTATGTCTCAGCTTATGATTATTTTTATTAAGGTACCATTGGGTGCTGAGAAATATTAAGAATATTTAATATTTGCTATTCAGAAATATCTCAGATTAACAGGAGGGAGGAAGAGTTGGAAGAAAAATTGAAATCAGATTAATCTAAGCAAAACAAAAAAGAAAGAAAGAGTATTTGATGAGGGAAAATCCACAACCCTTGTTTCTTTTTCTTTTCTCAGACCTGGAGGTTGAACAAGATCTGTTTCCTAGAAGGAATAAAAATGAACCATTGCTACACTGCCATAGGAAGATGCTGAGAGGCCACTATAGTTGGGATCACGCCCTATCTCTTCTAGTCAGACTCTTTGGGGCTTCACTCTTCTTTTTGTGACTTACTTTCTTCAGTCCATAGGTTGACTCTAGGAGATTATCATAAGAGTTAAAAGACTATTCTCTTAAATCACTGAGGGAAAACTGAGAAACATCTGTAATGAGGGCCTTTTCCACCTTTCTCATATTCCTTCTGCTGACTACTCATTTTCTCCTAATCAGTATTAAATAGTTATAGCCAACAGTCTCTGCTTAGCCATCCTTCTGGTCTCTCACCTCTCCTACAATCTTTCTTGACTCTATATTATTGTAGAGCTACATTTTTTTCTTCTTGAGCTTTGAAGTTAGTCTGATTCACAATCCTCAAACAGTCCTAGGAGTGGAATGATCAGGATGCTACTGCAAACTCCAAATATGTACCCCAATAAACAACTGTCACAAAGGACACCTGGCTGTCCCACACTAGTGGGACCACCTTAGACTAGCAAGGTTGGCAGTCTGTGGTTGTTAGAGATATGAAGTTAACATTTTTTTTTCTGAAAGTTTTTAAAACTTTCCTTTTCTCGTCATTGTTAGTATAAGCCAGATAGTCTTTCTATCCTGGAAAAGAATCTGGAACTGTGTATCTACTTTCTCTGAAATCTGGAAATGACAAGAAGCAGTACCTGTCCTTCCCAAAATTCTAACCAACTGCCCCCCACCCCGCCATGAAGACAAGTAGCCTTGAGTAATTATATTACAACAATGAAGAGAGTCATACAAACGGACTTGAACCTCAGCTTGCATTTGATTTGACACATTTTGGAGTATTTTTCTTCCTTATTTAGGATGAGGGAAATGCAACCTATATTAACTTTCACTCTTCTGTCTTGTTCAGATTTAGCTTTCTATTTTAAATAATTACTCTTGCTCTCTGGTCCCTGTGCTGCTGAAGGAATTCAAATATTGTCAATGCCCTCTAAATCCAAAGCCAGAGCTCTACATTTTGTGCTCTATGGCAAAGTCTCATTTACTCTGACTTAATGTCTGCTCTGATCAGAGCAGTGGACTCGAGATCAAAACACCTATATTTCAGACCTGGCACGATCATTAAGTGTATTGAACAAATCATCAGACACTCTGAGGCTTAATTTCTCCATCTGTAAAATACTGATGACATTGCCTATTCAACCTTCTTTAAAAAGTTGTGGTGATGCTTAAATGATATAATGCTTGTAAGCACTCTAAGGCATTATACAGACATAAGATGTTTCTTTCCCCTTTAATTTTATCTGGTCCATCCTCTGTATGTATCTTCTATGTACCTAGTTGTTTGTATGCTGTCTCCCCTACTAGAATGTAAACTACTTGAGGGCAGGGACTACTTTTTACTTTCTTGGTATGCTCAGCTCTTAGATCAATATCTGGTAATGAGACAATATGAGAATTTATATAATGAGAAGTTAATGCATGCTTTTTGAAGTTATTTTTATCTTGTGTTTTTCTATTCCTGAATGTTTGCTTTTATATTACTGCCCTCAACCCACAGTACCCTCACCTTTATCTACCTATGCAAATTCAATATATTCTTCTAGACCCACAGAATCATAGATTTGAAGCTGGTAGGCCCCAGGCCAACCCTCTCATTTCATAGATGGGATGAAGCTCAGTGGAATTGTGACCTACTCCTTATATTGTTTGTAAAGGGTAAAGTCAGAATTCAAACCCAGTAATTATCCCTAAGTCCAATACTCTTTTCACTGAACAATACCGCCTTTCTTCAACCTTCCCATACCTGTCCAACACACAGGGAGTTTTCTGTCCTTTGAATGACCAAAGCACTGTATAATATGTCTTTGGCAATTCATATACTAGCTTGTAACATTTCCTCTATTGCTGTTCTGAACTATTATTTATTGTAGTGATGCACACACCACGATATAGATAACGTGAAAATTTGACAGAGAGTAAATACAATAAGGAGCAGTTGCTGAAAGGCATGGCCCTCATGTAAGAATATAATTCAAAGCGGGCTGACAAACAGATGAAGGTGAGTAATTTATTTATACCAAAAAAAAAAAAAGATGGGAAAAGAGAAGTAGCTATGAGCATCTAGATACTAAATAATTTACTAATAATTTACCATCAGTTATTTCTTCCTATAAAGCTTCTAAGAACCACTCACAGGTACATTCTGGCACTGATGAAATGGCCAAGCCATTTTCTTCCTTTTGGGGAACTGTGTGTTCCATATCTTAAATGTCAGGAGGACCATATGTGAATTAAACTCCTTAAGTGTAAGGATTCGTCCATTCTTTTTACTTGTATCCCTAGTGACTGAAACAGTTCTTGGCACATTCTAGCTGCTTAATAAATATTTGCTTATTGATTAATTAATGTAAATAATAAGTAAGCTCTTCCATAATGTTATTAGTTAATAATATTTTCATTATTTGTATTTTATATTTATCCATAATATTTTGATATTTTATTCTCTTGCTCAGAAAACCTGAATGGCTTCCCATCTCTTAATAAAACAGTCAAACCCTCATTCTCCCATGCAGACCAGTGTCTCTCCTTTGGAAACTTTCCATTTAGATTTGGTAAAGAGAACCATTTTTCATCTGTATATCCCTAAGAGACTAAGGACCCTAGGCAGAGAATACATTGGTTAGTCTATGCATAGGTAACATGAAGAACTCAAGGGACTCTGAGAGCTAACTTTAGTGGTTCAGAAAGCAATAGGTATCTACTTGTAATGAAATATTGCTCCAGATAAATTTGAGTCAGCCCTCCTCCACAAGAGTAATTTTAAAACCTTCCCATCATTCCCATATACCTACATCTGGGGAAAAGTACCTTCACATTTATATTTTGTATGGTTATTTAACTTTCCATTCATTTAACAAGCATTTTTAAGTATCTTATAGGTTTTAGGCACTGTGTAAAACACCAATGATATAATGACAAAAACAAAAGAATCTCTTTCCCATAAGTATATTGATTCTAATTTAATAGGGTATTTTGGGAGATGGAATAAGATTGGACTAACTGAATTACTTTGGGCCAGTAATAAATGTTTTACACTCCACTTACTGACAGCTGCAGATGGCTGGATGTTGGTTCAGGCTAGCTTCAGGTTCAAAGTTCTTCTTCCAAGAGAAACACAGGTAGAAAGGACAGGTAATGAAACTCAACCAGGTATTTGGCAGCCACTCCTACCAGGTGCTTGCAGTTAGCCAACCCCAGAGAGAGAGAGCCTAACCACTACTCAGTTCTAGCTCAACCCCTCCTACTGAACCCCAATGAGCAAATAAAACATCCAAAAATAAAGTTCTCAATACATTTTAATAGCACAGCCAATAAATTCCTATATCAGCTGCATCCAAAAACGTATTTTTTTTCCTATATTTTAAGCTCATCTTCTCACTGTTAGATCAGTGGCATGTTTCATTTTTATTCTGTTAGACTTGGAGCTTATTATTGCATTGATTTGAGTTCTAAAGTTTTCCAAAGTAATTTTTTCCTGTAATGTTATTGTTGTATAAATTGTTCTCCTACTTCTGCTCATTTTGTTCTATATCATTTCATAAAGGTCTTTCCAGTTTCCCAAGAAACTATACACTTTGTCATTTCTTATTTTACACAAAAATGTTCCAGTACATTCATATACTATATTTTGTTTAACCATTTCCCAATAGGACTCCTTTCTCTTAAATTCTAACTTATACTTATGATGTAAAGAGCTGCTATAAATATTTTTGTATATAAAGAAGTTCTATCATGTCTAACTTTTCTAAATGCCATTGAAGTACTTTACATTAATTATTTATATTTTTATTAGATTTGAAAGTGATCCATTGAGATACCTAGACATTTAAGTTTTGCTATCTATTTCTCTCTGTAAGTTTTTTCCTTAAATATTTAGATGCTCTTCTGTTTAGTACATATATGTGAAGTATTAATATTATTTCTTTCTTTGTGAATTAAGCATAATTCAATTTTCCTATTTATCTCTTTTTAGCTATCTTCTTTTATTATTGCTTTATATGAGATCCTTGTTGATAATCTTGTTGTTTTTTATAACCTGAGGCACAGTAAATTTTGCACCAGCCTCCCATTTAAATTTTGTGTGAATTGTTGTGTTAAAGTATGTTTCTGGTAAACAGCATGTTGTTGGATTCTGAATTTTTTAGAATATGTTCCACTATTCTCTTTTATGGGTGAGTTGTTCAGTTCTGTTTGCTTCATTCTAATTTCAGGAAGTCCACTACTTCGGTGAGTTTTTCCTCAGTATGATCTGAACTATTAATTCTCCTTCCCAATTCTTTCTTCAGAATTCTTATTTCACTTTCTTTTTTATCTCATCTCCTTTCTTCCAGTTCTTGTAGCAAATCTTTCTTTTTTTCCATTACTAATATATTTGCCATGTATTCTTTTCTTCTATGTTTATTCTTTGGGCATCTTTTTGACATAATATTTCTTTATTGTATTTTCTTCTATTAACTCATATTTTATCTCCAGCCTTAGTTCCTGATTTTGGATTTTTCACCAAGGCCAAACTCTGACCCTTATTTTACTCTAAGATAATCAGAACATTTTTCATCCAGACTGTGATTTCCTAGTTTCCTCATGCTCATTTATACCTGCCGCAGTGAATTTGCACTTAAGCACTAGCAAGAGCTTCACTAGTAGATCCATGTGGATCTGTGATCTCCCAGGCTACTTTGTGCATCTCTAGTTCTGGTGCTTTGATATTCCATACACATACCTCTAGGAGTATGTAATTAGATTAGATATTAAAGAATTCTAAGCTACCTGGGCCTACCTGGTCAGGGAGTTACAGGTATCTAACAAACCTGGCTTGATAAGTAGTCAGGGCATTCTGCATTTCTAGCTCCTTTGGTTAGAGCACTACTGTGAACTTCAACTCTATTTACATGAACTTATCCTTGTTTCACTGTCAAGACCCCATTTCTATCTTTTGGATATCTTTTCATATGGTTCTAGACTGGATGGGAGAGGAAGCTAAGTGACACAGTGGCTAGAGATCTGGTCCTAGAGTCAGGGAAATTCATCTTCCTGAGTTCAAATCTGTTCTCAGACACTTATTAGCTGTGTGACCTTAGGCAATTCACTTAACCCTGTTTGCTGCCATTTCTTCATTTATAAAATGAGCTGAAGAAAATAGTAAACCACTCGTGTATCTCTGCAAAGAAAACTGCAAATGGAGTCAGGAAAAAGCAGATGCGACTGAAAAATGACAATAACAAAAAGACAAGATGAAAGAGCTTACTCTTGTTTCTCCTTGGATTCTTTAATCATTCAATTTGATACATTTTAAAAATCTTTGCTAGAATATATGCTGGAGAATTAAATTTCTCTCTGTCTCTCTGTTTCTCTGCCTCTATCTCTGTCTGTCTGTCTGCCTCTATCTCTCTCTTTCTCTTCCTTCCTCTCTCTGCAACTCAGTCATTTTTTTAAAAGTCGTATTCATGTATTTGGTGTTTTTTTTTACATCACAAACTTAAAAATTACTCCTACTTTATAAGAGGCCTATTGTAACAAAGTAAAAAATTTATGTAAAACTAATAATAAAATGACTTTATCTCAAAAAAGCATACAATATTTCTTGTCTGTAGCACCTTCAACATCCCTTTTTTAATTAGCAGAAATCTATTTCCCTCCCTAACCCCACTCCATTAAAGATAAAAGAAAACAAAAATAAATTTCTTATAAGAAAATATGCATAGTAAAGCAAAACAAATTCCTCTAATGGCCTTATACAAAAATACATATGTCATTTTGCATCCTAAACTGTCACATCTCTATAATGAATAACACGTTTCATCATCTATCCTCTGTAATCATGACTGTGATTGCATTGATCATAGTTCTTACGGCTTTCAAAGTTGTCTGGTTTTACAATGTTGTTGTTATTCTGTAAATTGTACTACTCTTTCTGCTCATTTTATTCTTCATCTTTAACCCAGCTGTCCCACTGCTAGGCTTATACTCAAAAGAAATCAAAGAGAGAGGAAAAGGTCTTTTATGTATAAAAATACACATATCAGCTCTTTTTTGTGGTGTCAAAAAATGGGAAACTAAGGGTTATTCGTCAGTTGAGGAGTGACTGAGTAAATTGTGGTATATAAATGTGATGCAGTACTCTGGTGTTGCAACAAATGAGGAAATAATGATTTTTTAAAAAGACGGCCATTTCCTCATATGAAGACATAGGTAAAGAGGTATCTGGCAAAGTCTTCAGAACTGTTCATTGCTATAAGACTGGTGTTATAAATTGTTCTTCTGGTTCTGTTAAATTTTCTCTGTGTAATTCCATATTGTTTTCCAACATGATTTGACCAATAAACAGTTCTACCTGCAATCAATTAGCATTTTTTCTCTGCCTACCAACACTGAACTTTTCTCTTTGTCAATTAAAGAAGTATAAAATAATACATAAATTTATTTTGAATATTTAAAATATTAAGTCTTCTATACTCTTCATGTAATTGTCAATAGCTTTTACTTCTTTTTTTTAACTGATTGTTCATATTTATAGATCACGAGAAGTTTTTCATATTATATACTGGCGTCAATTGCCTAAAGATTTTTAATATCTTATTTTTACCAGATAAGTTCAATGCAAAGGATTCCACCTGGCCTCCTCAATTTGAATCTTGGCTGCATTAAAATAGGATATGCCAAAAGTCATAGTGCAGTTTTAAGCTTTGATAGGTTAAAATAGACACAAAAGGTATTAAAGGGTGGAAAAATTGACATTGTTTTCAGACAATCTATAAAAACTAACACCTACTGATTATCTTCCAACAAAATATCTCCAATTCATTTTTTAAAGTATATAAGAAAAGCATATAAAAGTACATAAGAAAAAAAATTTTTAAGTATATAAGAAAAAAACCACTATTTGACAAAAACTGCTGGGAAATTTAGAAAACAATATGGGAGAGATTAGGTGTAGATCAACATCTCACACCCTACACCAAGATAAATTCAGAATGGGTGAATGACTTGAATATAAAGAGGGAAACTGTAAATAAGTTAAGCGAATACAGAATAGTATACTTGTCAGATCTCCGGAAAGGAAAGATTTTAAAACCAAGCAAGAGAGGCAGCTGGGTAGCTCAGTGGAGTGAGAGTCAGGCCTAGAGACAGGAGGTCCTAGGTTCAAAACCCGGCCTCAGTCACTTCCCAGCTGTGTGACCCTGGGCAAGTCACTTGACCCCCATTGCCCACCCTTACCACTCTTCCACCTATGAGACAATACACCGAAGTACAAGGGTTTAAAAAAAAACAAAACAAGAGTTAGAGAAAGTTACAAATGTAAAATAAATAATTTTGATTATATCAAACTAAAAAGCTTTTGTACAAACAAAAACAATGCAACCAAAATCAGAAGGGAAACAACAAATTGGGGAAAAAAAATTTATAACAAAAAACTCTAACAGGGGTCTAATTACACAAATATACAAGGAGTTAAACCAATTGTATAAAAAATCAAGCCATTCCCCAATTGATAAATGGGCAAGAGACATGAATAGGCAATTTTCAGATAAAGAAATCAAAATTATCAATAAGCACATGAGAAAGGGCTCTAAATCTCTAATAATTAGAGAAATGCAAATTAAAATAATGCTGAGGTATCACCCCACACCTAGAAGATTGGATAAAATGATAGTAGGGGAGAGTTATGAATGTTGGAGGGGATGTGGCAAAATTGGGACATTAATGCATTGCTGTTGGAGTTGTGAACTGATCCAACCATTCTGGATGACAATTTGGAACTATGCCGAAAGAGCTATAAAAGATTGCCTGCTGGTCTGTACTCCAAAGAGATCATAGATAAACAGACTTGTATGAAAATATTTATAGCCATGCTTTTTGTGGTGGCAAAAAACTGGAAAATGAGGGTATGCCCTTCAATTGGGGAATGGCTGAACAAATTGTGGTATATGTTGGTGATAGAATACTATTGTACTCAAAGGAATAATAAATTGGAGGAATTCCATGTGAACTGGAAAGACCTCCAGGAATTGATGCAGAGTGAAAGGAGCAGAGCCAGAATAACATTGTACACAGAGACCAATACACTGTGGTAAAATAGAATGTAATGGACTTCTGTACTAGCAGTAATGCAATGACCCAGGACAATTCTGAGGGATTTATGGTAAAGAATGCTACCCATATTCAGAGGGAGAACTTCAGGAGTGGAAACACAGAAGAAAAACAACTGCTTGAACACATAGGTTGAGGCAGACATGATTGGGGATGTAGACTTGAAACTACCACACCAATGCAACTATCAACAATTTGGAAATAGGTCTTGAACAATGACACATGTTAAAACCAGTGGAAATGTGCATTGGCTATGGGAGTGGGGGAGATCAGGGGTGAAGGAGAAAGTAAGAGCATAAACCATGTAACTATGTTAACTTTTCTAAAAAATAAACATTATTAAATGTTAAAAAAATAAAAATATAAGTATATAAGATGCATTATTTTAAAAAAAATAAAGGGTATGCTTATTAAAGAGTTTGCCACTGACATATAAGATATTCCCAGTAGAATCCAAATAGAAGAAGGTTTATTCTCTATTATCATGATGATTACAATGAGCCCTAGGACATCTCAGACCATCCTAAATATCTATAATAATTTTTAAAAGATATTGGGACTTCTGGGTTAATATGGAGCCAGAGTAGGAGCAAGACTCTTCCTCCTCTCTACCAGCCAATATAAAGTGCCTCAAAAGGACAAAAACAAAATGATATGAGCGAAGGGTCTCTACTGTAGGGTGGTACATCGAAGGTAGAAAGAGTTTGGGGCATTTCTATGCTAAAAAGGGGACAAAATTTACTCCTAACAAAATGTGAGCTCATCACCTCTATCCCACTATACCTATGGCACCATACTCAGGGAAACTTCTAGGCTCTCAAGGGGCTGGCTAAAAACACAGACTAACCCCTAAAAGAAGCAAGACCTGGGACCCCAGAAGGATGAGGAATGTGAACCTTGGTCACAGAGATAGAGCAGAGAGGGACAGCACACAGCAGACACCTAGAAGATTCAAAAAATAGCCTCAGGGTAAAAACCATTCCATAGTTCTATTCACAGAGAGCCTGCCCTCCTCACTCAGACTTCTGTCTAGGAAGGAAAGGAAAAACCAACAAAGCAATGGCCAATAACACCCAAGAACTACAATCTATAACTACCAAGAGAGAAAAAGCCTTTGATTCTGTTTAATTTCTACTTAGAGAAACAACAGACTATAGAGGAGACAGCAGGAAAATGCAAACAAGCAAACATATACAAACTTTCCAAAAAAATGGAAATTGGTCATAAGCTTTCCAAGAAATCAGACTGGAATTTGAGAATCAAATTAAAAAGATAGAAGAAACTTGGCAAGAAAACTGGAAAATAGTTCAAAAAGAAAATAACAGTTTTAAAGACAGAATCTCTCACTTGGAAAAAGAAGCTGAGAAATCAAATGAAATGATAAGCAAACTGTATACCAGAAATGTCCTTCGGAAAGCCATGAAAAGCAGGATAGGCCAAACTGAAAAGGAAAATAAAAAATACATAGCTGAAAACCAGTCTTTAAAGACAGAATTGGGCAAGTAGAAGCTAATGATGTTACAAGACAGTGAGAATTAATAAAGCAAAATCAAAAGAATGACACAATAGAAGAAAACATGAAATATCTCACTGAGAAAATGATGAACCTGGAAAACTGATCTAGAAGAGACAATGTGAGAATCACTGGCTTTCCTGAAAAATCAGAAATTAATAGAATTTTGGACACTATGCTACAAGAAATTATCCAAGAAAACTGCCCTAATGTCTTTCAACAAGAGGGCAAAATAGACATTGAAAGAATCCATAGATCACCCTCTAAAGCAGTGATGGGCAAACTATGGCCCACGGGCCAGATAAGGCCCCCTGAAATGTTCTATCTGGCCATGTGACATTATTCCTAATCTGACAAGTACAATGAGTAGGATACAATACAATGAAACTTCGAAAGAGTTGCCTTAGAAACAGAGTGACAGATGAACATTTCCTTTCTTTTGGCCCCCTTTTTAAAAAGTTTGCCCATCACTGCTCTACACTAAATGATCAAAAGTCAACCCCAGGAATATAATTGCCAAACTCAATAGTTTCCAAGTTAAAGAAAAAAATTTTACAAGAAGACAGAAAGAGACCATTTAGATATCAAGGAGCACCAATAAGGATTACACAGGATCTAGCAGTCTCCACACTAAAGGACCACGAGGCTTGGAATATGATATTCAGAAAAGCCAGTGAATGGAGTCTACAACCAAGGGTCACCTACCCATCAAAATTGACTATACATTTCCAGGGGAAAGCATAGGCATTCAACAAAATAGATGATTTCCAAACACTTGAAAAGAAAAGACAAGAACTAAAAAGAAAATTTGATATCCAAATACAAAAATCGAGAAAAACATGAAAAAGTAAATAAGAGAGGAGGAAAAAATTGTTTATTTTTATTTTTTAAGAGTTTCAGTGAGGTCAAATTGTTTATATTCCTATATAGAAAAATGTTTTTTGTAACTCTCAAAAATTGTGTTCACTATTGTAGTCATTAGAAGAATTATTCATAGGTAGAGGTTTGGATACTAAGCAGTTTCAGATGACATGCAAAAAAAGAAAAGGGGAGAATAGAAGATGGCACCAAGAGAAACATGAAGGAATAAGAAAAATAGGACAATCTATACCACACAAAGAGGTACATGGGGGGGGGGGCGGGGATACTATTATAAGAAGGAGAGGAAGAGAGTACTAATAGGTAATTCTCAAACCTTACTCTCAGTGGAATCAATTCTGAGAGGGAAGAGTATCCAGATTCATTATAGTATCAAACTCTATCTTACCCTACAGGGAAGTTGAGAGGGAAAAACCAAGGGAGGAGGGGCAGGGAGTACAAAAAGGGAGGGAAAGAGAAGGGGGAGGGAATTTAATAGACTGTAAAAAAAGAGGGAAATAAAAAAGGAGGGAGTGGAAAGGTAAGTAAAATAAGGGTGGGGATTAGGAGGATTGATTAAAAGCAGACCACTGGTATAGAATGAAATAGCAAAAGAAGAAAAGGAAGAACTAGAAGAGGAAAACAAAATATTGGAGAATATACATGTGGTAATCACAACTTTGAATGTGAATGGGATGAACTCACCCATAAAACAAAAGCAAATAACAGAGTGGATTAGAAACCAAAATCTTACCATATATTGTCTATAAAAAACACACATGAGATAGGTAGACACTCACAGGGTAAAGATAAAAGACTCGACCAAAATCTATTGGGCATCAACTGAGAAAAAGAAGGCAGGAAAAAGAAATGCAACCTATTCAGATCATAGTGCAATAAAAATAATAATTAGTAAGGGTACATGGAGAGGCAAATCAAAAGTTAATTAGAAATTAAATAATATGATTCTTCAAAATTGGTTAAAGATTAATAATTTCATTAAAGAGAATGACAATGATGAGACATCTATCAAAATCTATGGGATGCAGCCAAAGCAATACTCAGGGGGAAATTTATATCCTTGAGTGCATATATTAACATATTAGGGAGGGCAGAGGTCAATGAAGTGGGCAAGCAAATTAAAAAACTAGAAAGAGAACAAATTAAAAATACCCATGTAAAAACTAAATTAGAAACCCTAAAAATTAAAGGAAAAATTAATAAAATTGAAAATGAAAGAGCTATTGAATTAATAAATAAGACTAAGAGCTTGTACTATGAAAAAAACAAATAAAATAGACATAGTACTTGTTAATCTAATTAAAAAAGGAAAGAAGAAAGCCAAATTAACAGTACCAAAGATGAAAAAAGAGACCTCACCTCTAATGAAGAGAAAATTAAAGCAGTCATTAAAAACTATTATGCCCAATTTTATGGCAATAAATATGTCAATCTAGGTGATATAGATAAATATTTACACAAATATAAATTCCCTAGATTAACAGTAGGAGAAATAGAATACTTTAATAATCCCATATCAGAAAAAAAATTGAATAAGCCATCAAAGAACTCCTTAAGAAAAAATTGCCAGTGCCAGATGGATTCACAAGTTAATTCCATCAAACATTTAAAGAACAACTAATTCCAATACTACACAAACTATATAATAATAAATGGAGCCAGCAATAACCAATGTTAGGGATGGAAGGGAGATAGAGAGAGTCTATGAGATGAAACTCTCTTCTAGCTCTCCCCTCCCACCAAATATACACTGCTGAGACTTTGAGGGAGTATCACTCTGAAACTGGGTGACCTGGATGATTGTGCCACCTCACAGGAGTTGGGGATGAGGCTTCTCTATAAGATGAAGTATGGGGGACCCCAATCCACTTCTGAATGAGGGCAGGGTTCATGCAAGCCTCCCCCTGAGGTCAGCCAACTTCACAGCAGGTGGGGGCTTCAAGAGGGAGGCAGCCAGACGAAGCTGTGATTCCCCTTCCCCCTCATTGTCTCTCAGACACTCTGGAATGCTATCTGACTAATGAATGTCTTTTATTAATATCAATATAAAGATTGGGGAAAGGGGTGGAGGGCAGAGGGATTTTGGGGTGCTCTCTTCCCTTTTTCTATGCGGTCCATCACTTGGCTGGGAACCTTTGGGTTTCCCACTCCTAAGCATCTCCCCTTGCCTCTTCTCCTTCTATTTCTATTTCTATTTCCTATTTCTATCCTTTTCTATAATTGTAAGTTAGATCAGAAAGGGTCTCTCAGCAAGGTTGGATAATGGGGGAAGGAGCCTAAGAGATGACTCCCAAATTGAGGTCCCAAAACTTAGCTAACTTGTTCATTGAAATTTCGATGGGTGGGAAACGATGGGATGCCTTTGACCAGGGAATCAGGGTTTCATTATCCAAAGAAAGATCCTCAGGAAGCCCTTAGGACTGGATTTAAGCTGAGATGTCCTCCTCCCAAAGAGCTCTCCTCTACTTCTTCCTTCTGAGAACCTCCGCTGAAAGACTTCCTTCTTCTTGCTTTTCCTCCAGACAATTACCCAGAATTCCCTCTGGTCTCAGCTGTCACCAACTGTCACCAACGCCCTTCTTCTGGCTCTTTTTGTCCCATCCCTCATCCTTACAACTATTTGACAAAATAAACAAAGAAGGAGTTCTACCAAATTCCTTTTATGACACAAAAATAGTATAGATTCCAAAGTCAGTCAGATCAAAAACAGAAAGAAAACTACAGGCCAAAATTCCTTAATTAACATAGATGCAAAAATCTTAAATACAGCATTAACAAAAAGACTCCATCAAGTGATCATGAGGGTTATTCATTATGATCAGGTGGGATTTATACCAATAATGCAAGGATTGTTCAATTGAGAAAACCATTCACATAACTGACCATATTAACAAGCAAACCAACAAAAATCACATAATTATCTCAATAGATGCAGAAAAAGCCTTTGAAAAAATACAACATCCATTCCTATTGAAAACACTAGACAGTATAGGACTAGAAGGACCTTTCCTAAAAATTATAAACAGTATATATTAAAACCATCAACAAGCATCATATGCAATGGGGATAAATTAGAAGCCTTCCCAATAAGATCAGGAGTGAAACAAGGATGCCCATTATCACCTCTATTATTTAACATGATACTAGAAACACTAGCAGTAGCAATTAGAAAAGAAAAAGAAATTGAAGATATTAAATTAGGCAATGAGGAGACTAAGCTCTCACTCTTTGCAGATGATATGATGGTCCAATTTAAAAATCCTAGAGAATCAAGCAAAATGCTAGTGGAAATAATCAACAACTTTAGCAACATAGCAGGATACAAAATAAACGCACATAACTCATCAGCATTTCTATATATCTCCAACACATCTCGGCAGCAAGAGTTAGAAGGAGAAATTCCATTTAAATTCACCCTAGATAATATAAAATTCTTAGGAATCTATTTGTCAAGACAAACACAGGAATTATATGAACACAACTACAAAACACTTTCCACACAATTAAAACTAGATCTAAACAATTGGAAAAACATTAATTTCTCATGGATAGGATGAGCTAACATAATAAAAATGACAATCCTATCCAAATTAGTTTACTTATTTAGTGCGATGCCTATCAAACTCAAGAAACATTTTTATTGAATTAAAAAAACTATAACAAAATTCATTTGGAAGAACAAAAGATCAAAAATATCAAAGGAAATAATAAAAAAAATGTGAAGGGGGTGGGGCGGGTGGCTAGCAGTACCAGATCTTAATCTGTACTATAAAGCAGTGGTCATCAAAACAATATGGTACTGGTTAAGAGACAGAAAGGAGGATCAGTTAATAGACTTGGGGTCAATAACCTCAGCAAGACAGTCTATGATAAACCGAAAGAACTCAGCTTTGGGGACAAAACCCCACTATTTGACAAAAACTGCTGGGAAAATTGGAAAACAGTATAGGAGAGATTAGGTTTAGATCAACATCTCATACCCTACACCAAGATTAATTCAGAATGGGTGAATGACTTGAATATAAAGAGGGAAACTATAAGTAAATTAAGTGAACTCAGAATAGTATACCTGTCGTATCTTTGGGAAAGGAAAGATTTCAAGACCAAGAAAGACTTAGAAAAAAATTTTAAAATGTAAAATAAAAATTTTGACCACATTAAACTAAAATGGTTTTATATAAACAAAACCAATGCAACCAAAATTATAAGGGAAGCAATAATTGGGGGTGGGGGGAATTTTTACAACACAAACCACTGACAAAGGTCTAATTACTCAAATATATAAAGAGCTAAACCAATTGTATAAAAATCAAGCCATTCCCCAAATGATAAATGGGCAAGGGACATGAATAGGCAATTTTCAGATAAGGAAATCAAAACTATCAATAAGCACATGAGAAAGTGTTCTAAATCACTTATAATTAGAGAAATGCAAATCAAAACAACTCTGAGATACCACCTCACTTCTATCAGATTGGCTAACATGACAGCAAAGAAAAGTAATAAATGTTGGAAGGGATGTGGCAAAATAGGGACATTAATGCATTACTGGTATAGTTGTGAATTGATCCAACCATTCTGGATGATAATTTGGAACTATGCCCAAAGGGCTTTAAAAGACTGCCTGTTCTTTGATCCAGCCATACCACTGCTGGGTTTATACCCCAAAGTGATCATAAGGAGAAAGACTTGTACAAAAAAAAATTATAGTTGTACTCTTTGTGGTGGAAAAAAATTGGAAAATGAGGGGATACCCTTCAATTGGAGAATGGCTGAACAAATTGTGGTATCTGTTGGTGGTGGAATACTATTGTGCTAAAAAAAATAATGAACTGGAGGAATTCCATGTGAACTAGAACAACCTCCAGGAACTGATGCAGAGTGAAAGGAGCAGAAGCAGGAGAACCTTATACCCAGAGATGGATACACTGTGGCAAAATTGAATGTAATGGATTTCTCTACTAGCAGCAATTCATTGATCCAGGACAATTCCGAGCAACTTATGAGAAAGAATGCTATTGACATCCAGAGAAAGAACTCTAGGAGTAGAAACACAGAAGAAAAACAACTGTTTGGTCACATGGTTCCATGGGGATATGATTGGGGATGTAGACAGTCTAAACAATTACCCTAGTGCAAATATCAATAATATGGAAATAGGTCTTGATCAGTGACACATATAAAACTTAGTAGAATTGCATGTTGACGCTGGGAGGGGGGTGGGAGGAGAGGAAGGAAAGAATATAAATCATGTAACCATGGAAAAATTCTCTTAATTAATCCATTTAAACAAATTAAAAGTAATAATAAAAAAAAGATGTTGAATTTACCGTCCACAGAGAAAAAACCAAGTATAAGAAAAATAACTGTTGTTCAGATTGATAAACATTATTGTCATTCCATTTAATTAACAAATATTTATTGTCTTGATACTTTAATATTTGACTCACTAATTGTTTTTACATTTCCATTTGAGTGTAATTTTGTTCATATTTTCTTTGTTGGTTACTATCTTATTGTATTTTTTGTCTGGAAAGTATTTATTTGAATATTATTTCTGCCATTATTTACATTATCTGTGATCAGGTGTGTTAACAACTTTTGTATATAAAACATATACACCTATAAAATGCAATAGTATAAAATATTTCTTATTTAGTGTTCTCTATCAAATCTAATTTTAACATTTTCTTATTCTGAAAAAATTTTAAACCCTAATATCTTTTATATATATCCTTCTATATTAATTTTATTTGTTACAGGGCTAGGCAATGGGGGTTAAGTGACTTGCCCAGGGTCACACAGCTAGGAAGTGTCTGAGGCAAGATTTGAACCTAGGACCTCCTGTCTCTAGGCCTGGCTCTCAATCCACTGAGCCATCTAGCTGCTCCCTAATTTTAACATTTTCAAGTATGTCATTTTCTGATTATCTTCCCTTTAGATCTACCAAGTTCTAATAGAGGAAAATTAGTTTTCTACTATCAGTGTCTTAATAGCAATATCTTTTTTTCAGTTTAATGAATTTTCCCTTTCAATATCTAATTGCTTTTATTTTGTTCATATATATTTAATATTGATATTATTTCATTGTCTATATAGCTTTGTTATTTTTAAAAATGATAAAGGCTGATATTATGAGGGAAATTCATATTTTAATTAAAACCATGTTGATAGAATAAATCGACCACATGCCTGGCTAAGATCTATTCAAAATGCCCGCCAGTCCATGCCTCCTATTCCCTTTGGCTGCTTTCTATCAAAGTGCCTGCTCAGGTAGCAAAGAGGAAGTTCAAAGCAACTTCCCAATATTTAAGGACATCCTTTACCTTGATGACATCATCCAAAACAGGAAACTCGTTGGACCACGGGAAATGTAGTTCCAAAGTCCCCCACATGTCCACAGGAAGTTTGTCAAACACTACAAATCTTGAGGCTCAATACTTCCAAATAGAAACCCAGTAATTTTAAATAACACATTACCCCACTAAGATCCAGTGAAAAAGATTGGTCTTCTTCGGTGGATCTTAAACCAAAAGAAAAGAGGATAAAAGCTAGCCACATTGACAAAAAGCCAATTTGGGGCAGTCCCCTATTGGCATAAGAAGGTACATTCAAAACAAATGCATTCAACTCCCCATAGTTCAAATCAACTGCACCCCAAAGTTCAAATTTGGATCTTCATAATCCAGTGAAGGCTTTTCAGGCATCTTCATGGTGTGGGGAGATGGCACAATCCTTATCCTGAAATTTACTCTCAAAGAATTTAAATTTTACATTATAGATTATAAAACATAAATTTTCTTCTGAGAATTATACATTACCCCCCCTGAGGTTACTCCTAAAGGAGTTAAAAGTTAACTTGCATTATAGATTGTAACTCAGACATGATGATTATAAAAACTTAACACACACACACCTGAGGAAAATTTTAAATAACACATTACTCCCCTGAAGAGGGTACATCAGGTCAGCTCATGATGCATGGCTAAATCACGGGGTTGTATGAAATCAATTGGCAAAAGAAATAATAATAATAAAAAAAGAATAATGAAATGTAAAATGTGAAAAAAATGTAAGGAAAATTAAACTTATAACAGGCCTTTGAATCAAGGCCCAACTAAAGTGATTTAAGCAGTTTGCAATTACCCTCAGGGCCAGGACTATAGAAAATTGTCATTCTCTCTATATATAAGAGAAATAAGGGGAATGTCTCTTTCTGGTGTGATTTTCCCTGCCTCTTCTCAGGGAATGAGCCAATAATAGCCAATATTAAGTGCTTTACTAGGAATCTAAGTTAAAGGGGACCCTCGTCCTCTAAAATGTTAGAAAAGATTGCGACTCCCAAAACTCAAACCCCAGTTTCAAGCCCTTCAGTATTGGCATAGAACTTCTGCAATCCATGGTTTGCATGGCCTTTTGCCTGGACACTTTGCAGATTTTTAGTCAGTCTCCATGACCTTGTGGCTCTTTTTAGCACTTCTCCTGGAATCAGACAGAGAGGCATTAAATCACAGTCCCATAATATTTATCAATAATTGGCAGGTTACCATAGTCTCAAACTTTTCAGGTATGCATTAATAATATAACAAATATATATTTGCCTTCAGCTTATATCACTGTAAAATCAAAAAAGGATTAACACAAAATGAGAAAAAAAGGGAAATTGCTCTAATTAAAAAATTTAAAAGGAAAAGCAATAAGGAAACAATGCTTTCAAGGATTAAAAAAATGGGAAAAGAACAAATATTGCATTGCACATGTAAAGAAGAAAAATAAAATGTCAAAAAATAAATAGCTTAGAACTAGTGAAGGGTTTCTTACCCAAAAATGAGATTATCTCCTGTTAAGCCTTAGCATGAGCTGTGAGTGTAAATGAATTTTACAAAATAGCAGATTCACAATGCATATTCAAATAAAGTACCATAATTTTCTAATAACACATTTTAAAACAATAATAAACAACCCATTATTATAATCACTTGCTATGATGTATAAAAATCATATACTTGTTACAAATTCAAACCTTGGCTAAGATATCTTCTCAACAATTATCCTTAAGAATTCTAGATCCTTCTGATAAAAGCAGGCTAAAACATAGAGACTAACATCACCATACAGGAGCTCTCCTGGCTTCCTGCTTAAAAAATATATATAAGACAACAATTCTTCATAATAAAATATGTAAAAGCTTATCCTTTAAGACAATTCCTTAAAATAAATAAAAACCTTAAACCTTATCATTTATACAGAAGGGCCTGGGATCTAAAGTAAAATTTAAAACCTCTTATAAAATTATAATTTAAATCTCAAGGCATCAAAATCTCCAAGGTTGTATACAATTATCAAGATAGACATGTGCTCCTATAAATCCAGTATACATAAGGCAATTTACAACTTTAAAATGTGTAAGATGTTCAAATGGTACGAGAACAGCACTGTTTTGATACAGTAAAAAATGAAACCTTAAATAAATTAGGAATTACAATATGAGTACCAGATAACAAGCTATACAGTCAAAAAACCTCTTTTACTGGTTCTAATAGATTTGTTCGCTATTTGGGAGTTAAAATGAAACCATAAAAGGAGTTAATCTAGCAGCCAAAACTTCATTAGCTTAAAATGATTCAGTGCAACAGGAAAATCAACAAAAAACGACAAAATTAATTCCCAAAATCAATCAGCAAAATACGGTAAGCTACAGAGTCTTTTTAAAACAGAAATAAAACCCATTCAGTTCTGAAGTTTAAAAGTCCACCCCTGGTTCAATTCAAGGTTCTTCTAATTGAACTCTGCTCTGAGCTTAAGGGGTCTTAAAGTTCAAAGTTCCCCCAAGTTTCAAGTTTGAAATAATCACAAGAAAGTTTGTCATTTTACTTCCTGTTTGAAGAGTAAACAGTATTGCCCACATGGAAGCGTGGGGTAGGGGCTGGAACAAAGCTTAGGTCAGTTTTTAGAAAAACCACGTGGAGAGATTGTTGAGGGGGGTGGGTCAGGCTTTAGAAGAAACACATGGAGGGCAGAAATGGAGTAAAAGTGTCTTTCAGGTTACAAAGGGGGGAAGGAGGGACGGTGGCATACTTCCCAAATCTTAAGCAGCAGAAGCTGAAGCAGTCTGGGGCCATGTCTGAGTGCATGAGATTCTCAAAAGCGGCCACAAGTCAGGCAAGGTGGTAGTGGAAGTGGTAGCCATGGGTCAGCACTGTTGGGGCTCAGGAGTCGGCAGGCAGTCCAGCAAGGCAGGAGCAGTTAGCGGCAGAGGCACTGGCAGGGCACCGGCATTTGGGATTAAGGTCAGAAGCCAGAAGTGGCTGCTCTGACCCCCCCAAGGTGGATCAGGCTCAGCTGGCTGGCAGTGTCCAAGGGCAGGCAAAAACATGCTGTTGCTTTTAGCGAAAGTATGGCGAGCAAAGCCACTTTCACTTTTTAAAAAATTGCTCAAAAGAGCTGAACAAGGTTACCAAAAAGAAAGCATGGCTATAGCTTTGGAGAGGATTCTAAATGCTCTCGGTAGGCTATCTGAAAAATTGAGAATCTGAAATCCAAACTTCTGGGTTGCCAAACTTATTTTTAAAAAATGATAAAGGCTGATATTATGAGGGAAATTCATATTTTAATTAAAGCCATGTTGATAGAATAAATCGACTACACGCCTGGCTAAGATCTATTCAAATTGCCCGCCAGTCCATACCTCATATTCCCTTTGGCTGCTTCCTATCAAAGCGCCTGCTCAGGTAGCAAAGAGGAAGTTCAAAGCGACTTCCCACTATTTAAAGACGTCCTTTACCTTGAAGACGTCATCCAAAACAGGAAACCCGTTGGACCACGGGAAATGTAGTTCCAAGGTCCCCCCACATATTCACAGTAAGTTTGTCAAACACTACATATCTTGAGGCTCAATGCTTCCAAATGGAACCCCGGTACTTTTAAATAACACAGCTTTAAGTATGATATAGTTTTCCTGTTTGTCCCCCTTGATATTAGGTATTATTCCTGTCTATATGGAATCATTAAATCCTCCAAAGGACTTATTTCTGTCTTTATGCTAGATCTTCCTTCCTTCCTCTTAGTGAGGTTATTGAACTTGTGAATTATGTCTTTCAGTAAAGCCAGTTTGGGGGGAGCTGGGAAAGAAGAGTATCATACCATGCTATTGTGTCTTTCTTTCTTTTAGGTCCTTTTTACTTTTTTACTCTTTATTTCTTCATTGTATTGGGGCCTACTTCTTTGCTTACATATTTCTTCAGTTCTTTAGTTTATTTGATTTTTAATTATTTTAAAGTGATAAAAAGAAGGTTAACATTAGCTATGTCTACTCATTCAGTCATCTAACAAGAATGTCTCTTTTTAATTGTACTATGTAATACCTTGTAAGCTAACTACATGCTGGCTACAGTGATTTCTATGTCTTTGATGTCCCAATTGTGGCAACTAAAATATATCAACTAAACTTATTTTAAGAAAAGCTAATGAAGAAAATGTCTTTAATTTTGTCCATATCTTATTTTATTTAGCATAAAGAGTTTAAACCAGTCCTCTTGTAAGTGTTGCAATCACATTACTCAGTTTATTTTTTCTAATTTGGTATTTACTCTAATCTTAGCCATAAGTCTAAAAGTTATCAGCTAAAGTTTAACTTCATACAGATAACCAATTCTATGTTGACTAAGCCTGTAACCAGTTATATCCTTTTCATTAATATAAAGTCTTTTACATTTTTTGTTTGGTGGTATTTATGTCCAGTGCCTTCCTAACATTAGACATATAAGAAAAACAGATTAGTGGCTTGTGGTAAGGAAACTTTTATCTGTTCTAGATAAAATATAAAGATTTGAAGAACAAATGATAATAATCATATAGAATTTGGTAACTTAATAAATCAAATAACAACAAGATGTCCTAGACACAGGGCTTGGTGCCAGATGTGCAAAGACAAAAGCAAAGCAGTCCCTGTCCTCAATGATCTCTATCCAACGTGCTACTTATTGAGAGGTGCCACTTACACAGTGACTTTTAGGAAACTGGGACTTCCAAGAAACAGAGGAGGAAGAGCATTCTCAGGATAGCAGATGGCAACTTATCTATAAATAAGAAATGAGACTACTAGTATCCTCATTTTATAGATAAAGATATTGAAACTCATAAGTTAAGTAACTTGCCCAAGGTTCCTTAGCTAGTTAAATGGCAACAAGGCATCCAAATGCAGGTTTCCTGACTACATCTGTTGCTCTTTTCACTGTACAAAGCTACCTCCTATTTGTCAAGCTACACATCTCCCATGATGCATTTTTAACCCTATGGGGAGATGAGTAGTGAATTAGAGCTATAGATGAAATAGATGCCTGCTCCTTCTTCCCTGTGGGATAAAGAATGCTAGAGATTAAATTGTAAAAAACTGAACATTATCTTACAGGACAAAAGCCAGACTGTCTCTCAAAGGTAGAATTAACTTAATTATTGCTTTAATGCCAATCTTATCAGGATGCTTAGGTATCAGCATTTGTGCCAAGCAATTATTCAGCATTAACGGATCAAGTAAGCTGTTTATTAGCTAAAAGATAGGAGGTAGGGCTTTGGGTGTGAGTGTATGTGTGTGGATATAGATAAAGATATATAGTCATCCACAGTCATCCTTAGGTGAGATGGCACCTGGGTCAATAGAGCACTGGATCTGGAAAGTTGGGCTAGATCTGAGTTCAATTCTGGTTTCAGATTTTTTCTATTTGTATGACTCTGCAAAATGGGCATAATAATAGAACCTATTCCCTAGGGCTATTGTGAGGATTAAATGGAATAATATTTGTAAAGTACTTGGCATAGTGTCTGGTACTTAATAAAAGCTCATTTAGTTCCTTCCCTCCCTCGTTATCATGATTCCCAAATTTTGTGATATATATCAGTAAAAATGTTGTTCCCCAAGCAGGATTGACAGAAACAGTTTGAGAGCTGACAGTCAAGTCTGACAGTCAAGAAGTGACTGCTGGTATGGGCCTTTTGTAGTTTCAAATAATGTGAGTCAGCAAGAAAATACACACGTCTTACAACAATTGCTTTATAGAATTAAAAGATGCCCAGTGGTTATTAACAATTACAAGAATGGTCAATCATGAACAAGCATTAAGACTTGGCAAATCACTCAGGGGGGGCTAGGAACTAGGAGATTTGCTTTCAAAAACTGTTTCTGGTTTTGTGGCTCATTTTTTATATTGCCTTTATTTTCTTATTCTACTTTGTATTCTTGGAATCATTTTTTTCCATGCTTGCCTAACTCAGACATCCCCACACTAAATCTGATTAGATGGTTCCTAACTCCCCTGAGTGATTGGCCAAGTCTTAATGCTTGTTCATGACTGACCATTCTTGTGCTTCTTAATAACCACTGGGCATCTTTTAATTCTAAAAAGTAATTGTTATAAAAAGTATATATATTTGTACACACACACACACATACACACACACACTTCTACCGCCTATGTTTCACATCAAATCAAGGCAATATAAGAAATGAGTCACAAAACCAGAAACAGTTTTTGAAAGCAAATTTCCTAGACTTCTGAGGCATATCCTCCTGCCTACGACCCCTACACAAATACAATATTCCAAGTTGATAAATAAAATTTGACTAAATTAATAAGCAGTAAGTGCTTCTATCTGTTCAGTGTCATGGGAGTGAGCAATTCTTAAGAGGGAAATTTCTAGTTCATTTTCACTTTTCTTTCAAAGGACTCTCTTAGATGATTTTTTTTAAAACCTTACCTAAATTTATGTCTCCCTTCCTACCTCCATTCCCCCCAAAAGGAGATTTCACTAGAAAAATCTGATTCAGCTCCCCCAGAAAGACTGATGGAATGTTGCGTTGTTTTATTTTAGTTTAACAAAGTAAATTGCAGCTGTGTCTCCATTTAAATGCATTTGTTTAAAAAGAAATTGAATTAATGGTTCCTATTTCTATTTTTTCTCATAATCCAGACTTTTTCTTACTGAGGCTAAAGGAGCTATTGTTGTTGTTGTTGTTCATCCTTGGTTCTCAAAGAGGACCAATGACATCACGATGTTGGGGTCAGTGTATAACAGCACTGAAGAAGCCCAAGCAAGATTAATTACCTCTCTGAAGGGCTGTTTTAACCTTGGCAAGCTGAATGACAAAAACTCCAGCAAGCCACAAACAATGGGCTATTGAAGTTTTTTCTCTGTGTTTTGTCACCTCTAGTAGTTGAGGTAGTATCTTTCAGTAATTTTTTTAAAATAGTACAAAAGCTTTGCTATAATTAGAGTTGTTTCTATTAGTACTCTGATTTATTATGTGAATGGCAACTTTGGACTACAGCGTATTATTTAAAATGCATGAGAAACACCAGGTAGTGTAACAGTAAGAGAGTTGGTTTTTTATTCAGAAACTCATTTCTAGTTCTGTTTCTCCCATTTTGAGCTAAATGTAAGTCATCTTCTCTCTCTAAGCCTCAAATTTATTGTCTGTTAAATAGATATAATAGTATTTTCACCCCTTGTCTTAGAGATTTTTTGCAAAGAAAACAGAATCTTGGAATAAGAAAATCTTAGAGATTGTATAGTTCAATTCTTCATCTAACAAAAAAGGGAACAGAGGCACAGAGAAATGAAGCGATTTGCCCAACGTCATGCAAATATTTAAGTGAAAAACTCAGGATTTGAACCCAGGTCTTCTGACTTTAATTTATGCCACTACTTCCCTCAGTCATGTACATGAAATATTTTGTAACCATAAAGTGCTATATAAACATGAGCTGTTGTTATTACTGGATCATATTTGAATGAATGAATGAATTAAATAAGCATGTGTCCGTGAGAAGGATTGTTTGGCACACCGCAGAGGGACAAGTCTGTAACAGAGGTATTTATTATTCTAGAATCCTGAGATTATTTATTTTTAATTTATTCTTTTGCTAAAGGCAATCCCAGCCAAAGATTTTGTTGTTGTTTTACATTGTGTTGATTTTTAATTACAAAGTAATTATCCTCTATTTCAATCACAACTTCAGAATAAGTATTGTTTAGCATGAAATCCATCAAATCTTCCACAAAAATGAAAGGGTGGAAAGGGGAACAGGGGAAATTAAAGAGATTTTGCATGGCAATATTTAATTCAAAGGTACCACAAGGCCAACAAACTAAATTTGTCTGAGGTCACCATTTTAGCCTTTCAAAGAGCATATGTAAAGAATTATTATTGATATTTTAATTATTTTACAAGTATTTAATTTATGAATGACAATAAAACACTATCATTACTTTCATATTATTGACTATGCCCTGAAATTTGAACATATTTAGAATGCTAAGCAGAATGTGAAGTAAAGAAGCAAGCTGTTCCTCCTCTTTCTTTCCCAATCTCCCTTCTAGCTCCTGGTTTCCTTTAGGAGGGACACCAGAGCTTTGCCTTAGGGCACTGAAATGTAGAGGGTGCCAGCAGAACTTACAGTCCTTGAGAAGCATAGAAGTGACTGAGTTTAGAGCCTGGTTAGAAAGGTTAATTAGGTTAGTAGGATGATATCAGGTGATGTTCTTCCCTTTCCATGGGCTCATATGCCAAGGGATCTCCTACCTGTCCCAGATTCATGTAACCCATGGTCTTTGTCCACGGGGTATCTCCTCACTCCCCAACTAAATTTGTCTTAATATGAATTGAGAGTCCATTGCATCCCATTTTCCTCAGGAATGTTTTGTCTTGCTTTTCCCAAGTGTGAAAAAAAGCCACTACTTAAAAACCCCAGCTTGCTTAATTAAGGAAAAAAACTTGTTTGAACTATCAATCCATATTCTTAAGGCCATTATATTCATGTCTACTGAGATGGGGGGGAAATCACCACCAGAAACAATGTGTGATTCTTTATATAAAATAATATTAAATACCAATTGTAAGGAGGCTACTTATTTTGAGTGTTTTTTTTCAGTAGTGGCATCAGATTTATAATGATCCTTTCAAATTGCTTCACCCAATTCTCTTTGTCTCATCCTTAATTAGGCACACAGTCTGTGGCCATGTAATAAAGTAAATCCTTCTGTCCCCAAAGGCACAGACAAACACATGACCTTGACTTCAATAGCACCATTCCTAACAAATCTAACTTAGACAGCCCTAGGAAATATCTCCCAACCTAAATAGTTAACTGAGGCCTCTTCCAAACTCACTCAAAAACCAGTTATTTTATCCTTAAAACAAGCTTTAAAGCTTCCTAAGAGCCTTAGATGAGACTAGTAGTAAAAAATAAAATTAAATTAAAAAGTTCTAACCACAGAGTCAGAGGATAAATCGTCATCTAATACAACCCCCTGTCTTTAAGCAGGTCCATGAACATTAATTATTCTAAGTAAATGATAATTCATTCCATCTTCAAACACCAAAGAAAACTCCATAACTCTTTTGGGTATCCATCTCAGTCTCTACCTCTGCCCATAGTTACTCTTAGAGTAATTCTCTTTACTTTAGGTTAAGTGAATGGAACCATAAGAAAGAGATTAATATTTTCTTCCTACTTATGTTTATCTCATGCCCAAAATGTCTTTGGACATTTAGAAAGAATCTATGCAGGCAAGGAAAAATGTATACATGGGCAATTTGGTGGAGATAGACAGTCAACCTAAATAATGCATATTTTTATTTGACTGATCAACTCTCCTAAATCATCTTGCTCTCCCCTTATTGTTAAGTAGAAAGATGATCTCTGTCCATGGAAATACAAACTACAATCTTCCTCAGAAAAGCATTATTTTCAGATTGAATGAAACTACACCTTGCTTTTTGAAATAGTTGGGTTACTGAAAAGGTTCAGTGATTTTTTTGTAAATTGAATCATACTTTAAATCCAATTAGGGATTTGATTATTTTAAAGAATCCTATGGAAGCCAAATACAGGAGCCAACAATGTCATTGTTCCAATCCATCTGTCATTATTCTTCTTCAAATATTCAATATTCAAATATTCTCAGTTGCAGAGTCTCCATAGACCTTTGACTAAAGGTCTTTGCTTTCCAAGAGCACAGTAATGGTCCAATAGTGGAGGAGGAAATGCACATGTGTTGTCTCTTTGGAGAATTAGTCTTAGTTGTCATTTCATTGGTCATGGCCAAATATAAATTTCTAGTTCAGGGAAGTAATGCTTCATAAGTCGAGTAAGGGAAACCCAGGAACTTGGAGCTTTGCTATATTTGTTGTGTTAGTTATTGTTGGCTTTGCCTTTTGTTTTTGTTTTTTCTTTTTTTTTTGTCTGCAGTGTTTTGTAAAGCCATATTTCACATGCTATCTCCAAAAAAGTTTCTTTATATTGGAGCTCTTTTTTTCCTAAAAGAAGGTGATTTGTCAAATATGTAAATAAGTGAAATAGTTATTTTTCCAACTAGCTCTATTAGTAAATAATAGAATACTAAAAATCCCATTTTTGAAAATAATTTCTTCTCTGGCCTTAAGATAACACAAGCTATTAAATGGTGGGAACTAGAAAGGAACAATACGAAGCTATCAGGGAAGTCCCCAACATCATCTGTTCCAAGTTCTCTCCTAATGCTAGGACTTGTGCTTTGGGAGGGAGTTAGCCAGCTGCCTCTCCCAAACTATTAAAATGGGTAATAAAAAGACCCTTGGATGTCAGGAGATATCTGATCACTCTGTGATAATGCATTCAGAAAAGTTAAATGTAAACAAATTTAAAGTATGTGAATTAGTTCCCCTTAAAACAAACAAGGAAAAGGCACTTAAAAACCAAGAATCCTAGGAAGTTTTAAATACCTGAAGAAGAGTTCAACTACTTTGAACCAATTCCAGGTATAAGTAATTTTTCTCATTTTTAGCTAAAGCTTTTAAAATAATGTGTAAAACTTTTAGTGTAAACAGAAAAACTAAGCTCTCTCATTCATCTTTCTATGGTCTCAGTCAATCCATTGCCCTTTTGCAGTGATTTTGAACTGGATTGATTTTTTTTTAGCATTTATTATTTATCTTTTATATGTCTATTGCATCTTTCTCCCAAAGGTCTTCCAGAGCTATAAAGTTCTCAAATATGGGATGTTTCTCAAACCAGGATCATGAATCTATAGGACGAGGAGGAGTTGGAGTTAGAATGCAGAGACTAGGAGGGAAAAGTCATGACACCAGAGGAAACCATTAAAGAAGGAGCAGCCTGAGCCAGCAAAAAGACATCAATCTTAGCAGTCAGTCTGCCACTTCAATTCACCTTCCAGATGTGTGGTTGGATCTTCACTTCCTTTATCTGGAATTGAGAACATTTTCTAGAATTAAAAAAAAATCTCAGCTTCTTCTATCATTTCTCATCATTGTTTGGTATGCAATAATAATTGTTGTATATGATAATACAGTATTACTTTTATTATCAAGAGGAGAAAAACACCTTCCTTTTTTGATGATAAAAATATAGTTTCTGAGGCAGTCATGGCAACCTTTGCGAAACATATTCAAATTTCAGTGGGACACTTCCATAATGCAACTAGAATCGGATGAAGTTCAATTCTTGTGCAAGTCCTATATTGTGTTTAAAATATACAGTATAAGTTAATACAGGAATTTTTAAAAATCAGGGTGTTTAAAAATTGGTAAAAGTTGAAAATATTCCGGTTGTTTGGTGTTTGCAGTTGTTGGTTGCTCCCCCCACAATAATACTGCATAATTTATTCTTATTACTAATTTATATAGCACCTCTCTTTTGAGGCACTCATAATGCCTTTCCAACTTTAGTATCTCATTAAATATTCATAATCACCCTCCAAGGAAGGGAAAAGGCTAGTATTATATTATCAAACAATTCTTCCACAAAAACCTATCATTGGCAGGGGGAGCTAATTCAAATCATAAAATAATGCCAGGAAAAAAGTGATACCAAACAAACATAATTCAATATAGGCTATTCAGTAAGAATTAAGTGAAAAATTATCCTTGACTATTACATAGACTAAAGCTGCTACATATTAAGTGACCACAAAGGCCAGAAATGCTCACTGAAATTCCCTAGTGGTGAGCTACAATGCCTCCATCCTTGGAGCAGGAAAGGAGGAGATATACTTTCTTTTGTATCCTACCTACTTTTAAGAGGTCACAAGAGCAGACTGGGGGAAAAGTATAGTCACTAATGTATGTGGCAAAGAGAGAAATAGTGATCAATTAAACTAGGGACCAGTCGATGCCTGAGATTTCCTGCTCCTTTTTCAAGAAGCAATGCTTTGTGTCCTGGAGTCTTCTGAAGCCAAAATACAATTCCTATTGGTTCCAAGAAGTCTTACATGTTGTAAGGTGTGAAAAGATGTTTTGGGGGTTCAATATATTTTAAAATGGTCACCAGGGGAAATTTCCCCAATTTAGGAATAACCTCATGTCAAAATTGACTTTTATGGAAGTTTATTTACAATTGAGAAAAGAGAGAGGAAATAAGGAAATAAGAATCTAACACAGTAGGTAAATTACTACGATCCTCTAATTAATCCAGGTAGAACTAATTAACCTTCAGCCAGGAGTCAGAGGGCTAGAGGACCAGAGGTGAGTGAAGCAAAGCTTCATTCACACAGTCTATTAAAAAGAAGTTCCTTAAGAGAAGTTCGGGAAGCTTCAGTCTTTAAACTCACCACGTGGACTTCTAAAGAAGATATTGAAAGCAGTCTCAGCGTTCCAGCCAGCACTCCTCCACGAACCTGAAGAGCTTCTTCACCAGCCGTCCTCTTCACCAGAAGACCTCTCCAACAGAAGACCTTCTCCTTTCAAAGGGGTCACTTGTGCATCACTTCTTGTACCTTCCCCCTAGTTTACATATCCAATCACAACAGATACTTCTCATAGAAATGCCTAGAGGGAAGTCAGTTGATTCTCATTCGTCACTCACTCTAGCACACCTGGGTTACGGACCTCTTAGAATTGGAGCTGCTCTCACCTTTGGTGATTAAATCTAAAGATGGGCAGTGTAGACTTAATCTAATTATCACAATTTTATTCTCATAAGAAAATATACTCCATGAAAGAATGTTGTCCATGTCTCTAGGAAGGGATATAGAATTCCATGCCTCTAGCTCAGTAATCTCTTACCTTTAATCACCTGTGATACCTGTTTAGTGGAAGTAACAGATAAATGGCAATGTAATAGAAAGAACAAGGGAAAAGAGCATTAAAAGTACTTTTCTCCCTCTACAATCCATTTCCATTGACAAGCACTGGAATCTTGGAGAAAGAAAACTCAGATATATTCTACTTCCTTCTTGGGTTTCATATAAGGATCAGATCTCAAATATTTCAAAATTATGGGATATTTGCTTTTCTTATTATTAATTATTTCTAATCAATTCCTTTACTTTCTGTTCTATCCTTTGTGCAGATGAAGACAATGAATGGTCCACATTAAGGCATAATATAAAACAGCTTGGGCCATACAAAAATCAGATGGTAAAATCTAGTTTTCAGTTTGTCTATCCAAATAACCATTTATTTGTAACTTCTTGCTCTACATGTAGCTTTCTAAAGACTCACGCTCTATAAAAAGTACTGAATAGGCCAAACTGTCCTTTTTACAAATAGGGAAACAGAGACTCAAAAAGAAATTGTCTACTCAACTGTTTAGTGATGAAGGACCCAAGGCTAAGTCTTCTACAATTTTCTAAAATTATCCCTTTATAAGCTTACAGAACCAAATGGGTACTATAAAAGATTCCTATAATTGCCCATGAGTGTATCTTTGAGCTATTGATTGGGCAACAGGTATACTTATGCCAGGATCCTTGCCTTTCCAGCTGTAATTTTTTTTCAGTCTTGGATGGAACCACAAATGGAATGCTGGTTACATTTAAAGAAAACATACAATTCAGAGATATAGATACCATTTTGGTTGGAAAGATTGGGATCTAAAAAGACCTGGAAGGATAGGCTAAGTCTAAGAATAAAAAATGTGATATAGAGAAAAGCATTTATTAAGCACATACGATGTGCTAGGAACTTCACTAAGAGCTGTGGATATAAATAAAAGCAAATAAGATAATTTAAAAAAAATTTTTTAAACCCTTACCTTCCGTCTTGGCATCAATACTGTGTATTGGCTCCAAGGCAGAACAGTGGTAAGGGTAGGCAATGGGGGTCAAGTGACTTGCCCAGGGTCACACAGCTGGGAAGTGTCTGAGGCCAAATTTAAACCTAGGACTTCCCATCTCTAGACTTGGCTCTCAATCCACTGAGCTACCCAGCTGCTCCCAATAAGATAGTTTCCTGGCCTTAAATTTTCATTCCAATGCTGGGAAAACAACACATAAAATGGCAAGAGTGTGATGGAGCTTGGCTTGTGAAATGCTATTGTTAAGTTATAAATGTGAATATATACACTACAGAAAATTTTAAATAGTACAAATCATGGCCCGAATTATTTTGTTGATTGTCTAGACTTGAGAAAATGATACAGAAAATATTAATTACCTGTTAAACTTAAAAGTTTGTTTGCATTTTTTATTTAGAGAACTGGTTGTCAAAAAGTTATCAGTATACCCAGAATTGATTAAAAAGAGAAATGAAGAAGGGAAAGTTCATGTTCAGTGGCATGGTTCAGAGATAGCTTGAAAGTGAGGTGAAGACCTTTACCTGGGCAAGATAAGTTTAATCCTACTTATTAGAACTCAGTGTAGGGATGATATCAAATTTTCTACAGGAGAAGAGATAGAATGAAATTAGCATGATCTGGAGATGGGATCAATGTAAAATCCTATATCCAGGTGAAAAAAAATTCATCTGACAAGTAAAGAATAGAAAAGGCTTGACTAGATGATAATGCAAAATATACGGTTAATTGTGTGTGATGCCAGCCCAAAAAAGTTAATGCTATATTAGGTTGAATTAAAAGTGAAATCACACCCAGAATGAAAGATATAGTCCCACAGTACTCTGCTCTAATGAAAAAACACCTCATTGTTCTGTTCTGGATGCCATATTTTAGAACTATATTCTTATATTGGTGAATTGCAGTAAGAAGTGGACAATCAGAATTGTGAGAGGATTGGTTATCACACTATAAAAGGATTATTTAAAAAAACAGTGATGCCTACCTCAGAGAGGAATTTTTATTTTTAATTTTCGAGGTCTTATTATTTCTTGGGCTTAGGGACCTTCCATGGCAAAAGAAACTTACTCTATAAAGAGATCATCATCTGTTCTGCAAATAAGAGTCTTAGAGAATTGCCTAGATCACAAAGAGAATGATGTGGTCAGGGTCACTGAGTCAATGTGTGTCAAAAGCAAGATTTTAACCCAAATCTTTCTGACTCAGAGGCCAGCTTTCTAGTCACATATCCATGCTGATATTTAAATCCTTAAAGAGAGCATTTTAATTATCTTAAAATACTTCAGAAGTATAAATGCTGTTTCTGGGGGCAGAGCCAAGATGGTGAAGTAAAGGAAGAATTCTGCAAAGCTCCCTCAACATTCCCCCTCCAGACAACTTTAAAATAACACCTCAAATCAAATTCTGGAGCAGCAGAGGGAAAAAAGGTGAGAGTAAGACATTTTTCCAGCCCAAGACCATTTAGTAAGTCAGAAAAGGAGAATGGTGATGGGGGGGGGGGGGAGGAGGAGGCTCAAAAGATAAAACACTAGTGATGGGATCAGATAGCAACAGAAGCCACAGCTTCTTCAGGAGCCCTCCATCCAGAGACAGTAAGGGGACCTGGCAACTAGACAGAAAGAGATTACAGGAGACACCTGTACTAGTGTCTGCATGCAGGACCAGACAATATTGGGCAACTTCATTGCCTATATCTACTTCTAGATCATAATATAAGAGCAAATAGGAGTATCATTTTTAGTCAAGAGGGACAAGGAATATTGCTTTTGGTCACAAGGGATCAGGGACCCTGGGGAACAGTATCACTTCTAGTCCCACAGGAGAACGAGTTCTGAGGAACAGTATTCTGCTCTCAAAGGATCAGGGACCCTGAGAAAAAGTAATGTTTCCAGTTCCAACAAATCAGGGGTTCTGAGTAGCTGATTGCAGTCCTAAGGCAGCAGGGTATTTTTCTGAGTATGGACCAGAATGCAAACCAGAAAATCAATGGTCATACCTATCCCTAGATCATACCATTTTGGAAGCATTGAAATTTTCTTAACTCTCAGAACTAGTTCTGAAAATGTCAGTACAGGAAAAACCTGAAACTTGAGACAGTTGCCCCCATCCCATACCATAAACAGAGCCCAACTTTAACATAAAATTCAAAATCAAGAAATAGAATATAAAAATAAGCAAAAAAATTTTTAAAAAAAGAACCTGACTATTAACATCTTCTATGGCACCAGGAAAGATCAAGACAGAAACTCAAATGAAGAAAATGATATCAAAATAGCAACCTCAAAAGGGGAGAATATGATACAAGCCCAAAAGGAATCCTTGGAAGACCTAAAAATGATTTTCAAAATCAATTAAGAGTGGTAAATAAAATTTACTTAATTAGAAATTAAATTAAAACTAGGACAAATTAGGTATAGAAATGAGAGCAAAGGAAGAAATATATAATAGCTTGGGAAAAAGAGGCACAAAAAATACTGAAGAAAATAGCACCTTGGCAAAAATAGAATTAGACAAATGGGGGAAAGAGTTGAAAATTCACTGATGAAAATTATTTCTAAAAATTAAAATCAGGCAACTGGAAGCTAATGATTTTATGAGATATCAAGAAATAAGGAAACAACATCAAAAAGATCAAAAATAGAATGTGTGAATTATTACGTTGTAATAAACCTGAATTGGAATTGGTAATTAGAATTGGAATAGGAAAATAGAGCCAGGAGAGATAATTTAAGAATTATTGGACCATCTGAAAACATGAACAGAGAAAGAGCCCAGACACTATATTTCAAGAAATTATCAAAGAAAACTGTTCCAATATCCTAGATCCAAAGATTAAAATGGAAATTGAATGAATTCAGTAATTACCACCTGAAAGAGATGCTAAAGTGAGAACTCTGAAGAATTTTATAGCCAAATTCCACAGTTGACAGGTCGAAGAGAAAAATACTTCAAACAGCCAGAAGGAAACCATTTAAATACCATGTAACCAGTGTCAGGATCACACAGGATTTAGCAGCTACCACATTAAAGGAGAGTAGAGTTTGGCTTATGCTATCACAGACAGCAAGAGAACTGGAATTACAACCAAGTGTCATACACCCAGAAAAAACTGAATAAATTCTTTTAAGGGGAAAATGGATATTTAAAGAAACAGAGGACTTTCAGGTATTCCTAATGAAAAGACCAGAATTGAATAGAAAATTTGACTTTCAATACAAGATTCAAGAGAAATATAAAAAGAAAAACCTGGGGTGACTTACATGAATTCATGCAAAGCAAAGTGAGCAAAACATGAGAACATTGTACGCAGTAAGAGCAATATTATAAGAATGATCAACAATAAAAGATTCAGCTACTTTGATCAAGATAATGATACAAGACCATTCCAAAAGTTCCATGATGAAAAATGCTGTCCACCTCTAGAAAGAGAACTCTAATGAATTCTGAATGCAAATTGAGGTATACTCTTTAAGCCTATTTTTCTTGGGTTTTTTGTCTGTATTTTCATTTGCAACATGGCTAACAGGAAAATATTTTTCATGATTTGACATGTGTAATCAGTATCAAATTTCTTACCTTTCTAAAGAAGGAGAAGAATAGGAAGAAGAAAGAGAATTTGAAACTCAAATTTTTTTAAATGAACGTTTGAAAATATTTAATATGTAATTAGAAAATATTTAACAAATAAAAATGTATTAAAGTTTTAAAAGAATTATAAATGCTTCAAAGTTACAAAATAATCTGAAAGTTCTATGATTTAAAAATTATAAATATTGACATTAAAATTAACATGCTATAAACATAAAATATTGATTATTATAATTTAACATAACCACCATTTTGTATACATAGCTCTGGGGTAGATTTTTGTACTTTTAAAAAGTATTATTAGCTCCTACTTAGTGACTTAGAGGACTACATTTTTAATCCTAGCCTGAAGATTATCCAAGGAACAAAATCTGAGGAATACTTGACAGTTTTTATGTGACTTCACAAGAGAACATCTAATGATGATAGAGCAGGTAGCCAAGGTGGCCAAGCAAGAGGACTACCTCTATGATCCACTAGTTTTAGGAAAAAAAGTTACATGAAAAATCGAATTTAAAAAAATATTTATTTATTTATTTTAATCTTTTAAAATTCACAAAGTTAAAGAAATATAAATCACAAAACTTTCAAATAATTTTTTGCGTGTTTGTATACTACTGAAATGATTAAAACTTAAAACTGTGCTACATATTTTGGGAGATCTGGTATTTAAAGAGTTGACATACAGATTTTTTATATTTGGGTCCAGAATATTGAAATAGGAATAATGAGTGGAAGGTAAAGAGAAGGATATTTCAGCTTCTGAAAGGAAAATCACTTGAAAAAAAATTGAACTTCCTCAAAATGAAATAAACTCTCTCAAAATGTCATGGGGCTTCTATCCTAGGAAACTTTCAAGCAGAGACTTGATGAGTTTCTGTTGTGGAGAATGAAGAAGAGATTTGCATGGATCAGTCTAGAGGACCAGCATCAAACTCATTTGAAAAGAGGAGCCACTAAATTGAACATAAAGATCCCTGAATGCCACATGTTGACTTTGAAAACACAAAGTAAGTATATGTTGTGAAGATCTAATGAGATATTTATAAAACACAGCATAGTGCCTGGTACATAGGTGTTATTTAAATGCTAATTATTATATGTATATAGATGTATATTTGTATGTGTATAATATGTGCAATATATTCACAAATACATATTTTTAAATTATATAAATTAATCATATTATTTCTTTTCAAAATTGATTTAATAAGTGAATATTTAGATATATACATACCTATATGTGTGTACATATGCATGTGTCTATGTTTATATAGCTAGTACATATATATGTAAACACATATATTTATACATACTTATATATTTACATATATTCATACATAAGCATATATAATTAATAGGTAATGTATAACAAAAATATTCCCTGCAAATTATAATCTTAACAATTTGCCCAGAGCCCTGAAAAGTTAACTAACTTGTCCAGGGTCACAACTAAAAGGTGTCAGAATTGGGACTGGAACCCAGTTCTCCTTGTCTCTAAGGCTAGATCTTAATCCACTACACCAGTGATGGGCAAACTACAACCTGCGAGCCAGATGCGAGGCCCCTGAAATGTTCTATCTAGCCATGACATTATTCCTAATCTGACAATTCAATGAGTAGGATACAATTCAATGAAACTTCAAAAGAGTTGCCTTAGAAACAGACTGACAGATGAGCATTTCCTTTCCTTTGGCCCCTTCTTTAAAAAGTTTGCCCATCATTGCACTATACTATTGCAAAATGGAAAATGGTAGGGTGGAATTCCTGCAAGATACAGGGTCAAGCCTCACCCAGAATTCCAGGGGACTCCCCCTGGAGGACTCTGAGTGAGGGGACAGTTTAAGAGCGGTTAGACAGTTGATTCCTGGGGGTTGAAGTAAGCAGGTCATTTAACAGAGATATTTGGGAAGCTGGAGAGAGGGCCTGAAACTAGAAACCTGCAGGACACACTCCTCCCACACACACAGACTTGAGTGAGAATGGAGGGACTCAATCTAGCACAGTGCTCCTTTCTACCCACTCCCAACAAGCAGTTAGAAATCAGTTGGAAATGGTGGCAGGACTGGTGTCTTCTGGCAAGGCTCAGCAAGCCAAATCTCTAATGATGTTCACTTTCTCAATGTATATTCCCCACAGGTTTGACTAAGGGATAATAGGAGAAACTTGATGTCTTATAGTTACCAAGGACAGGACAAGGCTCTGACTTCTTTGGCTGGCAACTGAAAGGAACCAAGCTCTGTGCTGGCTGTGAGTATGCCCAAAATAATAGCCAGGTACAGCTATAAAAAGATGAAGTTTTTACTGATAAAAGAGGAAGGGGAGGCAAAGGAAGGGGTTCCAAGGATTTGGATGAGATCTAGGAAGCCCTGAACTGTTAGGTAGAAACTGCCCCTCCCCGCCAGGAGGGAGTGGCAGACCTTTTAACTAGCTTGCCCTCAAAGCCTATAATTATCACTTCTAATATCTAAATAACTGAATAACAATTGTGCTGTTGCTGGAAAGGTCTGGTTTAGTTAAACAGACAAATTGCTGTGCAGAACCAAAATGGCTTTTTCCCCAAATGGCCTCCAAAGCAAACCCCAAACCAGCAACAGCAAGCAGAGTGACCTGCTCACTTCAACCCCCAAGAATCAACTGTCTAACTGCTTTCAAACTGTCCCCTCACCCAGAGTTCTCCGGGGGGGGTCCCCTGGAATTCTGGGTGAGGCTTGACCCTGTATCTTGCATGAATTCCACCCTGCCATTTTCCATGTTGCAACAATATGAAAAATATATATAAATAATTTCATGCCAATTTTTTTGAGGGAGAAGCATTTTTGATTTATATCCAATGGAATCAGTATGTCTGCAAATGAAATCATGGATTTCTAATGTACACATGTGAATGTGTGTTTGCATATTTTCTGTATAAAATACACTATTTTTTTCTTCTTTTATTAATGTTCTTTAATGTCTTCATGCTACCACACAGTTTTCCTGTCATTAGAAACCTGCCCTTACTTCTCTGTCACAAATTAGCCAATTTATAGTGAAAGTAGTATTTATAGGCATAAAGATAAGTAGTTGATATTTGCAAGTCAAATTCAGAAGGAAACCATCTTTTGAAAAATGAAAAATAAAAAGCAAAGTTTGGCTTGTGACCAAAACAAGCATTTAAAATTTCTAGCACTTGAAAATTTATCAAATTATTTATATCTCCAAAACTGATTTTGCTACTGACTGATAAGAGAATATTAAAATTATCTGGAAAGCTATTTCTTTTCCATTTGATTCCCAAGCTGCCAGGCAAATATTTTCAGCAAGATGGCCACCTCCTGCTCTGAACTCACAAGTAGAAGGCAGAGTCACCAGCTTAAAAAAAAACACAACAAACAGCAGTTGTCCCCAGTTTGTTTGTGGTAGCAAATGTCATTATGAATTTCCCAATGTTGGAGTAAGAAAATTGGATACTATTCTTTTAAGTGAACATGACATGTAGATGCCAATTGACCCAGCAAAAGCACAAAATAGGGTCAGAGAGAGGGAAAGGAGAGAGAAAAGAATGAACATTTCTATGCTGTATTTTAGGAAACATGGAAAAATGCCAAGACTCTGGGGATAGAAGATGAAGAGAAGGATCTTGGGAAATGAAATATATTTCATTGTGGTCTCTTTGTGGTCTCTTTCAGTAAAAAAGAAAGGCTCTGTACACTAGTTTTCACATAATTCATAAAATTGTAGCCTTCTGGACATCTCAGTTCTTGGGAATTTGTAATCTTCTCTTCTGTCATATGAACAAAAACTATCAGTCTATAAAACACTCACAATATCATTAAACCAAGAACATATCTGCCCATATGAATAGTTCATGCCAAATTTACAACTTAAGTGCCTTTTTAATACATAGTTCTATTACAAATAAATCCCAGGCCTGGTGGAATTTGTTGTTTCAGTTATATCGGACATCAATATGAGATGAAAGGGGGAAAAAAGCTTCTGGAGCTGGGCCCTAAAACACTATAGACTTAAAAAATGGGATAGCAATTCTCCATAGAATACAGAACCTGAGCAGCCTTTATGGAAGGGATTTTAGAAGTTATCTATTCCAACCCATACCAAAGCAGGATTTTCTTCTGAGAGATCATTCTGTTTTTGCTTTAAGATCTCCAATTATGGGAAATCTTCATTATTCTAAGCTCATTCTACTTATAGGTAATTTTCATTGTTAGGAAATTCCTCCCTATATCATTAAAAATTATAATTGTAAATTATAAGTTCTTAACTATTTAATTATAAGTTATAAATTTCTCTATATATCTATCTCTACAATTTTTACTTTTTGTTCCTAATTTGACTTTCTAAGACAAAGCAAAAAATTTAACATCTATTCCATATGATTATCCTTCAAATATTTAAAGATAAATGTCTTCCTCACCTACCCTCCAATCTTCTCTTCTCCAAATTCTGTCATTTAATTCTCATCCAAAATTATTTCAAGTCCTTTCATTAACTATGGATGTGGTCCAGCTTATATATTTTCTTCCCAAAGCTAAGTACCCAGAATTGAATCCAATAAACCAACAATTATTTATTTAAGCACTCTTTATGTACTGGGTACTATGCTAGACACTAGAAAATCAAAGACAAAAAAATGAAACAATTCTTGCCTCCATGGAGTTTACATTCTAATGGGAACAAAATACATTAATATGTATTTGCAAAATAAATAAAACATCATGAGGGTGGTGTAGAAAATGACTAGCAGCTCAAGAATAAGGAAGAGTCTCATGCAGAGAGTTCATTTGAGTTGACCTTTGAAGGAAAATAAGAATACTAAGAGAATACTAAAAAAATGAGGAAGGAACACATTCCAGGAATGGGGAACAGACTTGTAAAGGTGTAGAGGAAATCTGATCAGGGAAAGTTCAGTAGAAATTTCGTTATTTACATTATACTTCAATTAATGTAACTTCAAATAGAATTGATATTTGGAAATGTTATTGTTAGGTCAGCATTTTTAATCAACTAAAATCCTGAGGTCTTGTGCAATTTATATTTTCAACACATGAAAAAAAAAACCTTTTATCTCTTTTAAATTTGATCTTAAGTCTATTATTTAAGGGGTTGAGAATTTTTCAAATCCTAATTTTATACTGAAATTATTAATGTCCCTCTGATTTTCCACAGTTTGGATAAGAATACCATATATGCTTTCATCCAAATCACTGATAAAAAATATTTAACAGCAAGGGATTCTAGCAAATGAAAAAGATATTAATGTAAATGTGGCTTCTTTCCTGTTGAATCTAGATTCTGTGCCAACTGTTATGAATACAATTAAGTTAAGAGAAATAAAATGTTGAAACTAGTTCCATATTATATGAGAACCTTTAGTTTTCTTCACAAGGTACTTTCCCTACCCTCACCCCTATGGTAGAATAAAAGGGGGTGGGAAAAGCTATGTAATACAGAAGAGATGAAAATCTGTAGGATATAAAATAAGCACAAATTAGCACAATATAGCTTTGATGGTAATTTTTTTGGTATTAAATTTTATTTATTGCCCCCCAATAACATGTAAAAAGAGTTTCCAACATTTTTCAAAGAAATTGAGTCTTGAATTCTATCCCTTTGTCCCTCACCCCCAAATCCCAATCTCCCTGAGATAATAAGCAATCTCATATAGATTATATATCTGCAATCATGTAAACTATTTTTCCATTTTAATCCTTTCGTAGAAGGAAACTCAAGGGAAAAATATTGAGAAAGTGAAAAAAGTTTGCTTTAGTCTGGATTCAGACTCAGTTCTTTTTCTCTGTATGAGGTATGGGATTTTAATTTGAATTTATACAATTAATAGTGAATTTAGAGCATTTTTACATGATTATACAGGGCTCTAATTACTTTGAGAATTGCTTATTCATATCCTTTGACCATTTATAAATTAAGGAATGACTTGTATTCATGTATAATCAAGTTATTTCTTTATGTATTTGAGAAACGAGGCCTTTATTAGAGAGACCTGCAAAAAATTTGGTACCATTATAATTACTGTGTATTACTTCCCATCCTATTTACCTCTGTTTAGTTTCTGACCTCCACACCACCCCATTTGCTCCCTTTTCTTAACCCAGTGATTCCCAAAGTGGGAGCCACCACCCCTGGTGAATGCTGCAGCGATCCAGAGGTGTGGTGATGGCCACAGGTGCATTTATCTTTCCTACTAATTGCTATTAAAATTTTTTAAAAATTAATTTCCAGGGGGCTAAGTAAAATTTTTTCTGGAAAGGGAGCGGTAGGCCAAAAAAGTTTGGGAACCACTGTCTTAACCACTTCCCCTCCTTTCCTGTAGGATAAGATAGTTTTCTGTACCAAATTGATTGTGTATATTCTTCCCTCACTGAGCCAATTCTGATAAGAGGAAGTTCATGTGCTCTCCTCTGGGAATCTCCTCCACTATGAGCTCTCTTTGAGGCCTCTTTAATGTGCAATCATTTACTCCATTCTATTTTTACTTTCCCCTCCTCCCAATGCATTCCTCTTTCTTATGCCTTAATTTAATTTTTGTAATATCATTCCATCATATTCAACTCACATCATCACCCTCTAAGCATACTCCTTCTAAGTGATCTAATAATGATAAATATCTTTGACATTACAAGAATCATTTCCCTATATAGGAATGTACACAATTTAAACTTATTGAATGTCTCTTGATTCTCTTTCCTATTTACCTTTTTATGATTCTCTTGAGTCTTTGTATTTGAGAATCAAATTTTCCATTCAACTCTGTCTTTTCATCAGGAATATTTGAAAGTCTTCTATTTCATTGAATACTTATTTTTCCCCTGAACAATTATTCTCCATTTTGCTGGGTAAATGATTCTTGGTTGTAATCCTAGCTTCTTTGCCCTCTGGATATTCCAGGTTCTCCAATCTTTTAATGTAGAAATTGCTAATTTGTATTATCCTGACTGTGGCTCCAAGATATTTGAACTTTTTCTTTTTGTTTGCTTGCAATATTTTCTCCTTGACTTGAGAGTTTGGGAATTTGGCTATAGTGTTCCTGGGAGTTATCCTTTTGGGATCTCTTTCAGGAGGTGATTGGTGGACTCTTTTGATTTCAATTTTGTCCTCTAGTTCTAGAATATCAGGGAGTTTTCCTTGATGATTTCTTTAAAGATGATGACTAAGTACTTTTTTGATCATAGCTTTTAGATAGTCCAATAATTCTTAAATTATTTCTCCTGGTTTTATTTTCCAGAGTGGTTGTTTTTCCCATGAGATATTTCATATTTTATTCAATTTTTCCAGTCTTTTGATTTGTTTCTTGACTTCCATTAATTTCTACTTGCCAATTCTTATTCATAAGGCATTGTTTTTTTTAAAAAAACCTTATCTTCCATCTTAGAATCAATATTAAATGTTGGTTCCAAGGCAGAAGAGTGATAGGGCTAGGCAGTGGGGGGTCAAATAACTTGCCCAGGGTCACACAGCTCAGAAGTGTCTGAGGCTAGACCTAAGACCTCCCATCTCTAGGCCTGGCTTTTACTCCAATGAGCCAACCAGCTGCCCCTAAAGCATTGTTTTCTTGAGTAAGCTTTTGTACTTCCTTTTCCATTTGACCAATTCTGCTTTGTAAAGAGTTCTTTTCCTCAGTGAATTTTTTTGTACCTCTTTCCAAAGGGCCAATTCTGTCTTTCAAGTTTTTAAAATCTTTTTTCTATTTAGCCAATCTTGCAACTTAAGAAGTTCTTCTCTTCTTTGGATTTTTGTACTTTACTGTTTATCCTATTCTATTTTTCAATATATTAATTTCTCCAGTTTTTTGTGGTTTTTTGCCAAGCTATTGATTCTTTTTTCATTATTGTCCTGTTTTACTCTCATTTCTTTTCCCAATTTTCTTCTACCTCTCTTATTTGATTTAAAAATCCTTTTTTATCTCCTCCCTTAATTCTTTTTAGGTTTGAGAGCAATTTATATTTTTCTTGGAGACTTTGGATTCAGCAGTATTAACTTTGTTGTATTATTTTGAGTTTGAATCTATCCTGTCACCAAACTAACTTCCTATGTTGAATTTCTTTTTTTGTTGTTGCTTGCTCATTTTCCTGCCTTTTTCTTTTCTTTTAGTTTAAAAAACCATTAAAGTTGGGCTCCATAAGTGTGGTGAAGGGAGCACTCTTCCAAGCTTTAGTTTCTCTTTGCATCTGCCTTTGGAGCTAGCTCTGGGCATTTATCTGTTTTCTTCCAAGGTGGTATGATACAAAGAGAGGTGTGTTTAATGCTTTCCCAGCATGTACTCTGCTCTGTGAATAAATTAAAATACTCTTTTACCTCTTGAAACTGTAACCAGGGTCCCTTGTGTGGCTTCAGGTGCTGTTTCATGCTTGTGCTCCTCCTCTCCAAGTGACTGCACTTAAGAGCTGTGACCTGGTTCTGAATATGGGCAATACAACAAGAACCTTGCACCCAGAGCCAGCAAAGGGGCTCCAGTAATTGCCTTCTGAGCAATTGTATGACTCCCTCTTAACAACTGTGGCTGAGAGTTCTGGAAGCTTTGGCTGCTGATTCAGTTGCACCCAAGGCTTTTTGCCTTGGAGGGGTCTGCTCTGGCCTGCTGTGATTCACCTCCACCCTGGTGCGCTAGATCCCTTGTGCTGGCTGCCTAAGTTCTTTTGGCCTAAAAATTACTTCACCTTTTCTCTTGAGGGTTATACTGCTCCAGAATTTGTTTTGAGGCATCATATCATTGTCTTTTATTCTTGCAGCATTTTCATTTCTCTTCCCTACTTCTGTTCTACCACTTTTAATTGGTTTTAGAATTCATTTTTGAGCTCTTCCAGACTGTGTCCAATCCAAGTGATCACAAGAGAGTAGGAACTTTGATCTCAATTGCAAAACAGGTGAGAATAGTTGGAGAGAGGGGAATCCTGGACATAGTCTCAGGGCTAGAGGAAGTATTAGCATGGTAGTTTTTGTGAAAATAGAATTAACTCTCCCCATTGCCTATTTTTACCTAATCAAATCAAGAATTTAAAGTACCCCTACTTACCATTAAGTTTGAGAGTTCAAAAGTCATTTACTAGAATGAGCCCATACCTCCAAATCCCACTGCCCCCCACCCCCACCCCAGGAAGTGCTAGGCAAATTGAAAGACTGCCATTGGTTTCTGTGAAGAAGGGGTAATGACAGGAAGTGACAGGAAGTGACATGGAAAAGAGAAGCATAAAAGAAGTGACCAGCATGGTTTAGGGGGCATTCCTTTCTTGGCTTCTAGAGAGATTGGTTCCAGAGATTCATTCCCTTCCTGGTTTTTGGAGTGAGTAGCTGAGATCCCTGTCTTTGCTTGGAGGAGACCTTTTCCCTGGATCCTACATAGGCTTGCTGGGTGAGTGGCTGAGATGCCTGCTTTGCCTTTGGAGGAGGCTGCATTGGTGGAACTCTGGATGAAGACACCACCTGGACCTCTGGCTGAGGATTACTGGGAAATCCATGTGGAGATTCCAACTTGGGGAAGCCCTGCGGGGGCTAAGCCAGACAATGGAGCAGCACTTAGGGTGGTAGGCTAGACAATTCTCTACCTTCTTCTTACATTTTTCCACTTTCACTCTTTCCATCTCTTTGTAAATAAAGTTGCTAAAAGCCATTTTGACTTAAGCTATAATATTTTTTAAATTGGCAACTATAATATTACTTTATAATCCTCATACTTAGTATAAAGCCTAACTTTAAACTCTTACACTATATTGGAACTAAGTCCTTTCCTGGGTAAAGACCATAGCAGAGATCAGGAGAGCAGTGATCACACCTTTCCTTACATCATACCAATTTGGAAGCATTGAAAACGTATAGACTCCCAGAGCTAGTTCTGAAAATAACAGTGTTAGAAAAGCCTAAAGCTTGGTACAGTTACTCTTCCATCTGGGAAGCAGAAGCCAACTTTGTTCTAAAATTAAAAGTCAAAAATAAGATGGAAAAATGATAATAAATAAAAAAGAATTTGAACATAATGTTACAATGATGAAGGAAAATAAAGACAGAAATCCAGAAGAAGACATGTCAAAGTAGCTATAAGCAAAACCTCAAAGAAAAATGTGAATTGGATTCAGACCCAACAAGAATTCCTGAAAGAATTCAAACAAGATGTTAAGAATCAAATAAGAGAGATGAAGGAAAATTGGAAAAAGAAATAAGAATGATGATAGACATTCGAGGAAAAGAGATTCAATAACTTGGTAAGAAGCACAAAACTTAATTGAAGAAAAGAATGTTTTAAGTTGGCCAGAAGTGGCGAAATGGATAAAAAAATAGTACAGAAATTCACTGATAAAATAATTTCTTAAAAATTAGAATTGGGCAAGTGAAAACTAATGATTCCAAGTGACATCAAGAAATAATCAAACAAAATTTAAAAATGGAAAAATAGAAGAAAATGTGAAATATCTCATTGGGGAAAAATTGACCTGAAAAATAGTTCTAGGAGAAATAATTTGAGAATTATTGGATTGCCTGAAAGCCATGATCAAAAAAAGAACTTAAATATAATATTTTTAAAATAACTAATTTATTTCTTTGTTGGTTACATTAAAATTCACAAATATCTCACCCCTTTCTCACCTCCCCATACCATAGAAGGCATCACCCAACAAGAACAACAACAAAATATTCATATACATATATGTATATGTATATATATATATATAAATTATATCTTTTGTATTTCTATTTATCAGTTCTTTCTCTGGAGGTGAACATTCACAAGTTATTCTTCAAATATCCTCTGTTGCTGTATATAATATTCTCTTAGCTTTGCTTATTTCACTCTTCATTATTTCATATATGTCTTTCCATGTTTTTTCTTAAAATTAAGCTGTAATTCCATCATAATCATATACCACAACTTGTTTATCCATTACCCAACTGATGGACATTTCCTCAATATCCAGTTCTTTGCCACCCAAAGAGAGCTGCTTTATATTTTTGAAACAAATAGGTATACCCAATGGTGGTATTGCTGAGTCTAAGAGTTTATGCCATTTGGAACCTTTGGAACCCTTTAAGCATAATTGCAAATTGCTTTCCAAAATGGTTAAATCAGTTCAAAATTCCACCAACAATATATCAGTTTCCCTATTTTCCCCCATTACTTTAAACATTTGCAATTTTATAGTCTTAATGAATATAATAGGTGTGAAATATCTCCATTATTTTGATTTTCTCTATAATCAATAGTGATTTAGAGCTTTCTTTCATATACCTAAATATAGCTTTGATATTTTTATGCAGAAATTGTCTGTTCATATCTTTTGCCCATTTATCAATTGGGAGATGACTCTTTTTCTTATAAGTATGACAAAGTTCTCTATGTATTTTAGTATGTGATGATTTAATGTTTCTGACTTTGTGGATTTTTCTCTTAATTCTTTATGTTCTGGAGTATAATTCTTATTTTCTAGTTTTTATGCAATGTTAAAAATAAACATATTGCTTAAGATTGCTATTCAATAATCACCAAAATGTTACATCTCCTTTACATGTTACTTTCTTATGTATATTTCTGTTATATTAGTCTGTCTGAAAGATATCTAATTATGTTACTATATTATCTTATTTTAAATATCTTCTGTCATTTTCTTGACTTCTAACTTGAGTTTTAGCTACTAGGCCTTTTGAGACACGTATATTTAATACTGATGTTTCATAGGGGACTTTCAAGAATAATGTGATTTCCCCTGTTCTCACTTAACCATAGTTATCTTTATTGTTGCCTTGTCTGCTCTATTCTGATTTCTTCAGTTCAGTTGAGGCAAACTTCTACTTGCACCTCATTTTGCTTTATATTTTAAATGTGTTTCTTTCATGTAGTAAATTAGTAGGTTTTGCCTTTGAATTCATTCTGCTACCCCAGGGGTCTGCAACATATGGCTCTTGCACCATATCTGGCTCTTTTGAGGACCAGATATGGCTCTTTCTTCAGGAGCCATAAAGTTAATTTTTTTTCAGGCACTGTTACAGGAGCTCGCACTGTTACAGGAGCATGCACTGTGAGCACTGTACGGCTCTCACGAAATTACATTTTAAAAAAATATGGCATTTATGGCTCTCACAGCCAAAAAGGTTGCTGACTCCTGTGTTACCCTCTTCTGTTTTCTGGGTGAATGCATTCTGTTTACATCTATGTTTATGCTTCTTAGGTTTTTCTTCCTTTTTTTCTCTATAAATCTGGGCTATATTTTTTTTATGATGAACTTCTTCTTACTTAGCTAGATAGGCTCTTGGACATAAGATATAGTCTTTCATTGTTTCCATATTCAAAAGCCTTCCTACATAAGAACTTCCAATGACAGGCACTTTGCTGGCAGAAACTTTTAAAATCCTGGATCACTTCAGTACCACAAAAAAGCATCAGAGTATGAATTTTGTGTAGGATGAAAAGACTTACATTCCACTAAAATGGCCACAAGGCAGCTATGTAGTACAGTGAATAATAGATAGAGTGCCCAACCCGAACAGGAAGACTCATCTTCCTGAGTTCAAATCTGGTCTGAATACTTAACTACCATGTGACCCTGGGCAAGGTGCTGAACCTCATTTGCCTCAATTCTTCATCCATAAAATGAGGTAGAGAAGGAAATGGCAAACCACTTTTCTTTGCCAAGAAAACCCCAAATGGGGTCATAAAGAGTCAGACATGACTGAAACAACTGAACAACAACAAAAAAAATGGCCACATCAAGCAAACCAAGTGTTTTATATAGTCATTCTAAATAAAACTCTTTCCTTCAACATTCCATTAGTGATTTAGCAAATAGAGAAATACAGTAGGAGCTTGTTCTACTACTGTTTACTATAAAGTTGAATTCAACAGACAGCACATCCATCTTAAATCCAATAAAAATCAAAGAGGATTTATTTATTGAATTTCCCAAAATACTTTGTTTTGAGACATTCTGATCTATGAAGCAATTCAGTTGCTTATATCCTGAGGAGACCTTTAGATGGGCTCCAGTGTCCAGTAGCCCAAGCTCAATTTTAAAGTTTCATATATAAAAGCATTGGATTGATGGCCTTTCATGGAATATAATATTTCAAATACTGGTGTAACCCTGACTATTTCCTTATTTTTTATTTCATTTTGAAAGCCAGTTTGTGGTTGTTAAATTTCCAGTGTCTTAAGCATAGGAAAAATAGTTGGACTAACAACCCTAAGAAGAGTTTGTATTTTATGATACTAAAACATCTGGCAAAATGGAGCATTTGATGGATGGCAACAACAGTAGACACAATGTCAATTTAGCCAATGGCCTAATGACAATGCACCTATTAAAAATAAACCAAGTCTTGTTGGTGAAGTTGGGACTATCAAGAGTCATGAAGAAAGTACACTTTGAAAGTGTTGAACAATCATCTTTGTTATAAGGGACAGTACACTGGAAAGGAAGAGGTATGTGTTCAGAAATGAATTTTATGAAAAACAAAAGGCATTAATAAAAAAATACTGAAAAAGTATTCAATGAGCAGAAATGGAAGAAAAAGGTAAAGAATCGAGCATAAGAAAACAGATTCTATAGGTTTACAGAAGTAAATTAAAAGAATTACACGAGAATAAAGCATTGAGGACACTTGGGCTCTCAATCCATGCCTTTACTCCATATTACTTATGGTAGCAAACTCTGGGGGGATTCCAAGAAATCATTGAATTTGAGTGCAGTGTTTCAATCTCAATTTGTGGGGAACATCTATATTTATTCTGATCCCTGTTCACCCTAGCTAGACTATTTCTCCTCCCATCATAGGATAGGGTGGGGGAAGTGGAAATCAGGTTTTGCTTTCTTTAGGAAAGGTTTTTATTTGTTTGTTTTAGATAAGCTCCAACTCATATGAGAATATAACTCCAGGGACCACTTCACATAAATCATGCATTACTTGCTCTCTGGTCTTTAGCTGTGTCTTCATGGGAAAATTAAATGAAGAACTGAAGTAATGACATGCATAATTCAGAAGAATCTCCCCCACCCCAACACACATGCATCATTAAGAATAGATCTGGATGTTTTTGTTTGAATTATCCAGAATGCCTATTTTCAAGGGTTCTAGGCATCAGACAATTTCTCAACTTTCTGCTTCACATATATGTGTAGACATAGCCCAGATGTTCAGTTCTATTTCAGAGGTATTTTTCCTCTTACTTGAGATGCAGGAGAAAGTAACTGCTCTGCTTGACAGTGCCAAGCAGCATGAAGCCAATTCATGGTAGGCAGCAGCCCCTAGCCACAACATTTTGGAAGGCTTAGGGCTCTGGCACACACTAAAATCTGACACAGACAATTACTGTCATAAATTCCAAGAGTAAACCCGATGATCATCTGAAAATTGTTTACTCTCTAAGTTGCAGATATGAGCTACTCAATAGAACTTTAGCCCAAACATGACAAGGAACTACAATTTGCCTCATGAATTGTCCATCATTAATTAGAAGACTAAATTCCAGGAGTCATGCCATACTAATCTTGCTTCCTTTTTTAAGGTTATTAGGTTAGTATATTGGAAGAGTTTTATAGATGTAGTCTATTTGAACTTCAGCAAAGTAATTAACAAAATCCCATGACATCCTGTGGAGTAGATAGAGAAACATGAGCCCAAAAGTACAATTGGATTCAAATTGGATAAAATACAAATATGAAATTAATGGCTTTATTTTTAATCTGGAGGAAGATCTTTGTCCAGAGTCATACATCTTTATCAATGACTTGGATGAAAACAAAGAGGAAATTATTATCAAATCTGCAGACAACACAAAGCTGAGAATAGATGGTGTTATAGGGGACAGAACTAAGATGCAAATGTTATTTTTCTGAACCCAAACCAACTAGAAAGTATTTAACAGGGATAAACACATAGTCCTATGTTTAGATTCATAAAATGAATTTCATAAACACAAAATGAGGTAGGACCAGGGGCAAGGCATGGCCTGGTAGCAGTTCATATTTTAAAAAGATTTGAGGATCTTGGTTGACTCTAAGTTTAATGATATGGGCTACCACATAAAATAGTGAGTTATTCATCAAAGAAGATATTTGAACAGGTGCTGAATGGCCTCATGTAGGAGAAAGGAACCACAATTCAGGTTAGAGTAGAATGAGATAGCATTTGAGATTTCTTTCGATGTTTGATTTTTATAAGCAGAAGTTTTATGTGCTTTCCCCAAAATCGAAACCTCACTAATTCAATATTGATCTGCATTAATGGAAGCTCAAATGTTTACACCATGGGAAGACTTTCCCTTGTACTAAATGTTGAACAGATCATATCTAGGATACTATATTCAGTTTAAGATGCTCTGTTTTAAAAGGGACAGAACTTAACTACATCATGGTCAGAGATGAGCAACCATAACATAAGAAACTCAGCTGAAGACATTTGACATTTATTCTGGGCAAGCAAAAACTAAGGGAATATTGTGTGGGAAAGACCATGAGAGCTATCCTAATCTATTTTAAGGACTAGCATGTAAAAATGATCACAAATTGATCTGTATTACTACAGAGGGGAGAACTAGGAACAAATGAACTCTTTCCTTGCCCCTATTTTATATAATTTCCTTATCAATAATTTGGTGATCATCATAGAGATTATAATTGGATCCAGGCATGTTCCCTCCTTTCTTAAAAAGTTTAGGGATTGGCTTACTGTCTTATTCTTTTCCTTGATTCCTGCCCTTATAGGGCAGTTAACTATTTGTGTTGATGCTCCCTCATATACTCACCTTCCAGTTCCTCAGACTTCTCACATCCCATGATCTTATTCCTCCATGCCATCTCAGTCATACAGAGAGAGAATCTCATTTAAGATGTCGCTATAACATACAAGTGTTCTGCTTTCATGATCAAAACTTTTATATTCATTTGTCTAATCATAAACTTCTTTTACTTCCTCCCTCTCTGTACTTTACAGCTCCCTAACCTAGGCTTCATCCTTATTCCTCAGTACTTTATTAAGCTAATATAATTTTGCTAACTCCCTTTTCCTCCCTTCCCATTTAAACCTATAGTTAACCATTTCTGTCTTCTACCCTTGAATCCTTCCTACCTTATTTTATTAGCACTCACACCTTGCCAAACTGCATGCCTGGATTACTCCTAACTCCATCTTCCACTCCTATTCCCATGCTACTGAATGGAACTTGTAAGAAGCCACTACTATTTTGAATTATAGCAAAGTAATATTTTAACCCCTCTTTAACTGATTCCCTGGACAACTAGATGGCTCAGTGGATACAGCATAAGGCCTAGAGTCAGGAAAATTCATCTTCTTAAGTTTAAATCCTACCTTAGATATATATATTAGTTGTGACCCTGGGCAAGTCACTTAACCTTGTTTCCCTCAGTTTCCTCATCTGTAAAATGAGCTGGAAAAGGATATGGCAAACTACTCCAGTATGTTTGCCAAGAGAACCCCAAATGGGTTCATGAAGAGTTAGAGACAACTGAACAAAAACAATTGATTCCCTATCCTCCTCACCACAGAAGATGTTCCCAACTTTTTCTTTTCCTAAAGATCCCACACTACGCATGCTACCTATCTTCTTAGCCCAGGACTTTACCTTGTATTTTATTGAGAAAACAGAGGGCATTGTGGTGAGCTTTTTGGATTATCATTCCCTACTTGCCCCTCCTCTACTTCAGGCCTTGATAATGTGGTAGCCCTTTTCCTTGCTGATGGCAAACTGTCTAATATTCCTTTGATCTAATCCCCTTCCCATTTTCTTCAGCAGATTTTACACTCAATTCTTTTTTCTGGGTTGGGCCTGACTGAAGCCAGTCCCTTTAGTTTAGGTTCAATATTGGAACAAAATAAGCACCTTTTGTCATTCAACAGTTAACAAAGGTGGATTCACTTAGTCATAGCAGAAGGATATTCAACAAGGAAAGACATTGAGTACCCCTTGAGCAGATTCATCTGGGTGAATTTCCAACTTGAACCTACCAACCAAGCATCTCTGTGTGCTTTCAATTTCCTATAACTACTTCATATATCAGTAGTCTGAGTTCTCAGTCATGTAAGCCAAGGAAGGCTTGGTAAATGTCTCAGCGTCTCTTAAGGAAAAAGTAGGCTAAATTGCAAGGGGGTAGGGATTGGCTTAAAATATTGTTTCTATAATACCTCAATTAGGGAAGCGTAAAAAGATCTCTGTAGTTTTAAATTTATCAACTGGTCTGATCCTTGCTGCCTTGAAATATGACCAAGTCTCTCTCTCTCCTGAAGAAGCCTTCACTAGGTCCTACCAGCTTGTCAAACTACCATTCTATATCTTTCCTCTATTTCTGGTATTCTCACATCACATGCTTGGGTCTTTTTGATATATTAGCAGCACATGAGCAAGTCACAACAATGGAACTGAATCAAAGCCTTTACAATAATCAATAAAGGCTTTGTCAGTGTTATGCTACTTTCAGTCAGCTTGTTCAATAATTAATGAATTGATAATAAGTTGCTCTTTATACTTTGGGGATTTTTTTTTGGCAGACTCTATTTGCTCTTCAAACAATACATCACTTTTCTTGCATCTACCGACTGTTAAGAGTTTGGGTTTTGTTTTTTAGTAATACACACTGTGCATCTTTTTTATAAGATACATGAGTACACAGTTGATTTATATTTGAAGGGGTCACTCACCCTTTGGCAATATATGTGTGATACCTTTTATTAAGAAAAATGGAATGAGGCTTACTAAAACAAGAGTGGGGTTGATCTAATAAATCAAGTCATCCACCCCACTCAAATTAACTGATAGGATTCCCAATAAATTAATCTCAACCATAAGCCTTAAAATAAGTGTAAAAAATCCTTGAATCTAAATGACATTGCAGAAGAATCACATTTGGAAAGTCTAAAGAAACTTGATCATACTTCAGAAGTCATTTATAAATTATCAAGCTAAAGTAGTTTCATAGTAAACTAGAATTAGATTTATTTCAGAGTGTGAACAAGTGTAAAACACTTCATGGAATAATTGTGATCATCCAGTAAGACAATTGAAGAGGAATCTGCCTTGAAGGAAGGAGAAAAGAGAGGCCTTATCTTAAACTTTGGCCTAGTGTTCCTCATCCAGAGCCCCCTTGACCAAAGAAGACACATCAAGTTTCAAAGGCTATAGAAGTTGGATTTCTCATTTTATCCTTGGTGTTTTAATGGCATTCCTAGATCAAATGATGGCAGGGAACTAAGGACACACTGGACAAAGATTCATGGCTCCCCAGGAGACTCAACAAAGAAACTATACCCACTTTATAAACTAAGGGGAAATTTCCCATTATTTGTATCTAGCCAAACATCATAATAGTTTTGAGTAGGATCAGCCTACTACCCCCCATTTATTTCTTTGACTGTTAGAGGAAGATGTATCTTATTGACTAGGATACAATTCAATTGATATTATCAGAGCCTCATTGTCCAGAGTTTCAGGGCTTTTATGGCTACTATATGTCTCATGGCATAAAAGTTCTCAATAGCATATGACCCAGGTAAGAATCTTCCATTACCCCACTTTACCATTGCCCCTCTTCATAAAATGTACATCAGACATTGAGGGAATTATTCCTATTGTTGTTTTTGAAAATATGATCTGGCTCTGTGTCCCAGAGCTAGGCTGCCATGTCTCCCCTCAAGGTTCTAAGGTACTCTACGATATAGAAAAGATCTTATTTCCTTGTATTGTCACAAGCATCTCTACCTTCATATGATTCATTCCACCATCTCCCCATTATCATGGGCCTGTCATTGCTGAGTGCATCCTCATCTCAGTTTTAGCTGGACTGGGTCCTGGAGATCACTCTTTCCTCCTTAGGTCATCAACATCAGTTCAGGGCTTCCTATCATAGCTAATTTATAAGTCAGTCTCTGGGATGCTGAGATTCATCTGGATTTACATTGCCCATCTCCCGACTCAACTGTACAATGGTGACAAGTCTATCTCATCCCAATTACTAACTACACCCAAATGTTTCAAGTAGGTCTGGTGCCATCTAGTTTACGTTTTATTTTGGGGCGAAAAGAGCTACTCAGTGGAGTACACTAACAAAAAAAGTTTACTTAACTATATAGTATAACATAGGAAGGATACTTACAAGGGACAGTAGCTCCAAGCTTCATCTTTGGTAGATTCATTCTTTCTTGCTTTTTTATAGAAATGCATCTAAACAACAGGGCAGAGTTTGATCATCCCTGTGGTCTCTGGTCTGGAAGGCTAGACTTCTAATGAGTGGAATTTTTTATGTCCTCAAGAGACCAAGAAACAGCATTAAAGGGAGCAAGAACAATTCAGGTGCCTAGGACATCTCTGTTGTCTTTTGGACAACTAATCACTGTTTGGGGTCGGGGGAGGGAAGAACACATTACATGTTAGGAGGAGGAAAACAGGTATACTGGACCTAACTCGTGTTGTTTGGGGTGGTGGGAGACATGGAAAAACAAACCCAATTTCCTTGAGTTCCCGAATTAAGTTCTCTATCCTCCCAGTTAAGTGTACAGTTTGCTTGGCAGACCTGCAGTGTCTTCTTCTCCCTAGTTTTTTCTAATTGACATAATCGGATCAACCCACTCTGAGGTATTCCTTGGAATCCACTGACAGGCAAGAACAGCAGTAATGGCTTCTCATTTCTTGTTCTTTCTTCTTGTTAAATTTCTGCTTTGCTTGGTATTCCTTCAGCAAGCAGTTCAGCATAACAAGGTCAAGTCCGAGTCAGAGTTATCTGGACTCCTCTTCATATAAAAAGTATACATTGGGAGCAAGAGAAGAAAGGAGAGAAATCTTAAGTATATTTGTAACTATGGAGATATGTATTATTTTATTTTTTCCTGAATTTCACATAAATACAATTTTTAAGATTTGTTTTCTAAAATTTTGAGTTCCAGATTTTCCACTTCTCTGCCTCCAATCCTCAGTCCCTGAGATAGTAAGCAATTAGATATAGGTGTCTGATCATGCAAAAAATATTTCCATATTATTAATATTGTGAAAGAAGATATATCAAAAAGTTCACAAAGAAAATGAAGTGAAAAAAATAGTACATCTCGATCTTCATTCAAATTTCATCAATTCTTTCTCTGGAGGTGGAGGACTCATCATGCATACTTTGAAGATGCTTGGATAATTTTATTGCTGAGAATAGTAAAGTCATTTACAGTGGATCATGGTACAATATTGAGGTTACTGTATACAATGTTCTTCTAGTTCTGCTCACTTCATTTTCCATCAGTTGGTGCTAAGTCCAGGCTTTTGGAAATCATCCTGCTCATCATTTCTTATAACACAATAGTATTCTACCACAATATTGTACCACAACTTGTTCGTTCCTCATTTCATGTGCATCCTCTCAAATTTCAATTCCTTTCCACCACAAAAATAGCTGCTATAAATATTTTTGTACAAATCAGTCCTTTTCCTTTTTTTTTTTAAACTCTTTGGAAGGTGGCAATTAGATGACTCAGTGGATTGAGAGTCAGGTCTAGAGATGAGAGGTCCAGCAACTCTGGCCTCAGGCATTTTCTAGTTGGGCAAGACCCTGGGCAAGTCACTTAATTTCCATTGCCTAAACCTTACCAATCTTTTGCCTTGAAACCAATACACAGCACGGATTCTAAGATGGAAGAGTAAGAGCATTTAAAAACCTTTTTGGGATACAGCCTAGTAATAGTAGGGCTGGATCAAAGTATGTGCACAATTTTTTAGCCCCTTAGGCATAGTTCCAAATTGTTCTCCAGAATGGTAGAAGCAGTTCACAGGCCCATCAACAATGTATTATTGTCCCAGTTTTCCCATATCCTCTCCAACATTTATCATTGTCCTTTTCTGTCATATTAGCCAGAAAGATAGGCATGAAGTAGTACCCCAGAATTGTTTGAATTTGCATTTCTCCAATCATTAGTGATTTAGAGCATTTTCTCATGAAAGTATAAATATTTTTGATTTCTTCATCTGAAAACTGCCTCTTCATATCTTTTGATCATTTCTCTATTGAGGAGTGACTTGTATTCTAATAAATTTGACTCAATTTTCTACATATTTGAAAAATGAGGCCTTTATCAGAGATAAGTGCTATAAAACTTTTTCCCAGTTTCCTGCTTTCCTTCTGATCTTAGTTACATTGGTTTTGTCTCAGCAAAAACTTTTAAATTTAACATAATCACAATTATCCATTTTAAATCTCAAAATGTTTTCTATATCTTATTTGGTCATAAATTCTTCTCTTTTCCATTACTTTGACATGTAAACTCTAAAAGATTTCTTCATTTGCTTATTGTATTACCCTTTTTGTCTGAATTATGTACCCATTTTGACCTTATCTTGGTATACAATGTGAGACTTAATTTCTGCCATAGTGTTTTACAGTTTTTCCAGCAGTTTTGTCAAATAGTGAATTCTTGTCCCTGAAGTTTTGATCTTTGAGTTTATCAAACACTAGATTACTATGGTAATTTACTACTTCCTATTGTGGACCTTATCTGTTCCAATAATCTACAGTTCTATGTCTTAACCACTATAAGATTGTTTTGATAAGATCTATCATGGCTAGGTCACCTCCCTTTGTATTTTTTCCTATTACTTCCCTTGATATTATTGAATTTTTATTCTTCCAGATGCATTTTATTATTTTTTTCTAGTTTTTTAAAATAACTTTTTGTAGTTTGATTGTTATAGCACTGATTAAATAAATTTACAAAGAATTATCATTTATATCATTTTGGCTTGGCCTTCCTGCGAGCAATTGATATTTTTCAGTTGTCTAGAGTTGACTTTATTTTTGTGAAAAGCATTTTGTAATTGTGTTCACATAGTTCATGGGTTTGTGTAAGTAGGTAGACACCCCAAAATTTTATATTGCCTATAGTTATTTTAAATGGAATTTCCCTTTCTATCTCTTGCTGCTGGCCTTTATTGGTATTATAGAAAAACACTGATGATTTATGTGGGTTCATTTTATAGCCTGTAACTTTGCTAAATTTGTTAATTTTAACTAATTTTTTAGTTGATTTCTCTATTAGCCTAAGAATACCATCATTTCTTCTACAAAGAGAAATGGTTTTGTTTCTTTATTGACTATTCTAATTCCTTCAAATTCTTTTTGTTCATTTGTTGCTATAGCTGGCATTTCTGGAAAAGTATTAAATAACACTGATGATAAAGGTGCTTGCTTCACCCCTGATCTTACTGGAAAAACTTTTAGCTTATTCCCATCATTATAGTTAATGATTGTTGATAATTTAGATATATACTACTTATCTAGGAAATGAAATTGTAACTTCTCTTTTTTTCTGGTTATAGATTCAACTAAGCTGCCCACTTTCCTCTCTCCCTCTCCTTCTTCCTCTAAGGACTTTCTCCCTTCTTGCTCAGCTTCCCCAATAGTTTCTTTATCACCATGATTTTTACTGATGCCTTTGTAGAAAACTACTCACATATTTGGAAACATATGTTAGAAGAAAATGGCCATCATTCTTTTCATCATTTTCACTGTCACATCTTATGCAAGAAGATAGTATTAGCTCCTGGGGGTACCTAAGTACCGCAATAGATAGGGAGCTGGGTTTCGAGTCAGAAAGACTCTTCTTCATGTGTTCCAATCTGACTTTAAACATTTATTAGCTGTGTAACCCTGGGCAAGTCACTTAACCCTGTTTGCCTCAGTTCCTCACCTGTAAAGAGAACTGGAGAAGGAAATGGCAAACTTCTCCAGTATCTCTGCCAAGAAAACTCTAAGTGAGGTCAGAAAGAATTGTACACAACTAAAAATGACTGAGAGACAGTAACATCTTAGTAACTGCATCTCACAGGATTGCTTCTAATAAATAGTAGGTATTATATTATAATAATATGATGTTATAAGAACATAGCAAGCTAAACGGATGAATTGGGTGATTGGATCTCCATTTTCCTTGTTATAGAGAACTCTCACATGAAGAAATTCCCCCTACCAATGCAGAGCAGTATCTTTTTTTCTCATCTTACATTCTTAAAGAATTGTCTATACAACAGTGGTTCTCAGTGTGGTCCTTTAGCCCCTGAGCTTCTATAACATCTTTCAAGGAAGTCCTTAAAGTTAAAATTATTTTCATAATAATACTAAGACATTATCTATTGCCTATTAAAGTACTCCTTTCCCTTTTCAAACTACATTTCTATGTGAGGATGGATTTTCTTCATTTATTTCAATCCAAACAACATATTATAACAGATTGAATGTAAAAGCAGACACGAGAATCCAATTTTCTTCTATTAAAACAAAATTAAAGAGATTTGCAAGAAATATGTGAAACTAGGTCACTCATATCAGTAATTATTTTGAAAATATGACTATTTTCATAAAACAATGTTATTTGTATTAACATGTAATGGACTTATCACTATTTTTTAAAACCCTTACTTCTTGTTTCAGTAACAACCCTGAGACAGAAAAACAAAGACTAGACAAACAGGGTTAATGACTTGCTCAGAGTCACACAGCTAGGACAGCCTTTTAGGCCAGATTTGAACACAGATCTTCCCTAATCCAGGCCTGAAGCTTTACCCACTGTGCTGCCTAGTTATTTTAAATCAGTGATGGGCAAACTTTTTAAAGAGGGGGCCAAAGGAAAGGAAATGCTCATCTGTCAGTCTGTTTCTAAGGCAACTCTTTTGAAGTTTCATTGTATTGTATCCTACTCAATGTATTCATCAGATTAGGAATACTGTCACACAGTTGGATAGAACATTTCAGGGGGGCCTCATCTGGTCCATGGGCCATAGTTTGCCCATCACTGTTTTAAATGAATAGTTATTTTAAAATGTAATTTTTTTATTTTATGTGGTAAATATTCATAGAAATAATTGACATAAACATGAAGTCTGTGGAGTCCTCAGTGATTTTTAAGAATGTAATGGAGTCCTGAAACCAACAAGTTAGTCTGAAGCATAAAGTTTAAGTTACTTGCCCCTGTTCATCCATCCAATATGTGTCAATAGTAGAATAATTTGAACCCAAATCTTCATGGTTTTGAGGTTGGCTCTCTATCCACTATGCCACTGCTTCCACTCTAATGGCAAAAACTGATTATAACAAAAATAGATATGGCATAATGTTAGAGAACTGCACTAGGTTGCGAGAAGACCTGGGTCCCAATCTGAAGTATAATGTCTTTGTGATCTTATGTAAATCATTTTACCTTTCAGCATCCCAGACAACTTTCTGAGACAACAAACTTCAGTGTAGATATAAATCTACCAATATCGGTAAAGGGAGATCCTGAAAATTCTTTATAACAATAAAAAGTAAATAATTTTACTATAGAGTGAATGTTTTCAATGTGTTTAACACCAAAGAAAACAACTTAAGAGGAATAAAGAAAGAAATGGTTCCAAGCTTATGTTCTGCCAAGTAATGCCATAAACCATTTCAAAAAATGAATGAATGAACCCAACGAGCAGTCTTTGTTTGTATTAGGGAAGAGGGAACATAGAGGGAGGAAGAAGGTGGAGATGAATAGATATGTACATGCATTTTAAAGTTATGGTTTTAGTTTTTTTCCTTTTTATTCTTTTCTCTGTGCTTCTGTTTGCTAGTTAATTTACTCTTTCCTAGGCGGCACTTGTAATTCTTACTTTATGAAAATACTTTAACAAATACTCCGTAATATAGTGGTCTCCAAAATTAGTTAATGTAATAAAGTGAACAATATAAATGTAATCAACTACACATGCATATATATATATATATATATATATATACAGAGAAGTCAGCTGCTGTTCAGTGTGTACATCTCCCATCCTCTTTGGAATCTCACCGAGTTTCTCTATTTCCTATGACAGCAATTTCCCTTTTTCTATTCTCTTTTCTTAGAGTGATCATAATATTGATTTTTAAATATGATATGAGCTGCTAAATAGAATTATTAAAAGCACATTTCTGCCTACAATTCAAAAATTATTTTAAGGCCCACCTCCAGGTTGCTTCCCACACTGATTAACTGGAAAACAGTGAGTCTTTCCAAGTTCTTTTTAATATTGCTCTTGGAAATTGTCTCTTCGAAGTTTTATGCTGAGTTATCAAATTATACCCATTGATTTCTTTTACCATGTGTATGTGTGTGTGGGGGGGGGAGGGATTCTGCTTTTATGAAGTAATAATGAACTGAGCAAAAAGGCTTAGCTATGATTATGTCAACAGTTTAGAACTAATCTGTATCCAAACTCAATAGAGGATTTCATTCACCTAAAAAAAAATACACAAACGGAAAACAGCTTGGTGAGGGAGGGCATTAGCTCCTGGGCCAAATGGGGAGAGATTTGCATACAGTTGAGACAATTAAAAACCGGGGTCCTCATCATTATGATGAAATGAAACTGGGCCCAATGAGGACCCCATCGAATGCTCAGGCTGGCTTTCAAGCTCACTCTCTGGACAGTAGCAGAATTTACAGGCAACTTAAATTTTGTTTTGCTTTCTATTTCATCAGTTGACTTCTCCCAAAAATCACAAATACAGCAAAATGCCAGAGTTGCAGAGAATATTTTGCCACATTTCTCAAAAGACCATCTCCTGAGCCAGGCATTTGAATCAAAAGGACTTCTGGGATAGGATTTTCACTCGGAGATCTCCATTCTTAGGTGGATTAAGAGGATTAAAAACCATTAAATGACCATCCTCCAACTCCCTCAAGCAGATTTGCCTTTTTTTTCTATCCCTCTTCAACGGGGGCAGACTTTGGGAGTGACAAAGTACCACACAAAAGGGACCCCTTAGCATGACAAAAGGTGAAACAATCTGCAGAACTGCCCAAGGACCAGACAATGGAGTCCATGCAGTCTCCACAGCTCATTTCCATCAGAACAAATGGTATCAAACTTGGCAATGGCATTGTTCTAGAACTTGAACACGGGGCTAGGGTTTTTTTTCCCTCCCATCCAAAGCTCAAGGTGTCATATTAATTATTTAAATCTTTAGAAGATTTCAGCTGTATCCTCCAAGGCTCTGCTCAGTGCCAGAAGGTCTCCAATCTGCATTAGCTTTTGTTAATTAGAGCTGAAACAAGGGCTTTGATCTCAATGAATATAATAACCAAAAAAAAAAAAAAGCAAAACTTCCTGTGTGATTTATCTTTTACCTATTTTCTGCCTTTGCTGTTTTTCCACTCTATTAGACTTTGATTTACCTTGTCTGGGTAACATTAAACAACTTAGGTACAAAAGAACTTAAACAGCTTCAAAAGCCTCATTGAAATGATAGTTAAATACTACATGAAGTGATCTTGTATCGTTAAACTTTGACAGAAAACAAGGCTGGGTAGGATTTTTACTTTATTTTGTTTTATTTATTTATTTACTTCAGGGTGGAGGAGGGTGTTAGGGGGATGGTTTATAGATTCAGACCTACTGATGTCAGATATCACAGGTTTTCCTGTTGGGATTGATCTTCCCTCATTAAGCCCCTTGTTTCTAGAACTGCTGCACTGATAAAACAGGAGGCCAGTGCTAGCCTGCAAGATGTTCTTCCCACAACTGACTTCGTCTCATTCAAGAGCAGTGCTTAGATCCAAGGGGGTCACTACCAAGGCCTTGCCTTGTTAAAATTTTGCTCATTTACATTCCTCTCATTGAAAAATCACTGGATGCCAGAGAAAAGGAGAGAAGGAAGAAGGGGAGAGAGAGAGGAGAAGGGGAGAGACAGACAGAGGCAGAGAGAGAAAGGACACAGACACAGAGAGAAACTAAAGAGTGAGGGAGCAAAAAATAGTTAATAAAGCACCAAAGAAAATGATAATCTATCCAATTTTAATGAAATCCAAGTCCTACAGATATATGTTATTTTCTATTTTTCTCTGAAATGTTAAAAATCAAAGGAGAAAAATTAAATTTCATCATGGATCCCCAAAGCTTAAGTGAACCAGGCACACCTGGGTACATTTTCAGCATCTACAAGGGACTATATGGGAAGCCCTCATTAATGACACGACTTGATACCAGAAATGAAAACCTGTCTGGGACAGGAAACTCCCTGTTGAATAATGTGGTCAAGTGGACATTCTTTTGTTGGTCATGGTTTAGCAGTCTGAGAGGGAATAAAAGGAAGTTTCCTGAATTCTGGACAAAGATGCTCAGAGCTGAAGTAATTTGTTCTTTAAATGTCATAGGTAAGAATAATCACAAGATTCTGTCTTATCTGAAAACCCTTAAGTTAAGCACCAAAGGGTTTCTTAGAAGTCAGTCATTTTTTTGATTGCTTGGTTTGCTGTTTTGTTAAAGAGATCTGGCATTTTAAAATTAATTTATTACCCATGAAATATGCATGATTTACACATACTTGAGCATGACATATTTTATCTACAAGGCACTTAAAGTAAAAAAAATACATTTTCTTTTCTAGCCTTTCCACACAATCTTCTCCTGTGCCTTGATATTGTATCCCAGAGAGTCTATTTCCAATGGGAGTAGACAGTTCCAATCACTGACCAAATGAAACTTAGTATTTGTACTTACTTCAGAGGATATGTTGCTATAGTAGGCCATCCATCAATCAAGCTCCCAAACAACAAGCTTGATTCATAGGAAGGTACAGAAAGAAAGTATCACAAGCTCTGCAATATTGCCAACAATAGGATTTCCTAGCACCAAAACATTATCAATAACCCAACCAGGAGCAAATCAGGCCACAGCAATCCCAATGTTGGTTTCATAGATATGGACAAAACAAGGGAAGTAATAGTCCCCACCATAGGCTAGACTATCCCCGACCAGACCTCATCTGAAATATTGTGCTTAGTTCTGGGCACCATATTTTAAGAGGGAAATTGATACCCTGGAAAGAATACAGAGGACAGTGGAAGGCCTTGAAATCATTCCAGCTAAGGACAGTGAGAATCCCAGAGAAGTGAAAATGTAGGCCTTGTGGAGAATTAGGGTAGATGATGGAGCTGTATTTAAGTATTTGAAAAGCTTTTATGTAAAAGTTGGATAATTCTTTTCTTACTCCAGAGAGCACAACTAAAAGTGATGGATGGAAGCTTCAATAAGGCAGATTTGGGCTCCAGTTAGGGACAAATATTCTAGAAGTTAGATCTGTCCAAAAGGGAATGAAATGGGCTGTCGCAGGAAGTAGCAGACTCCTACTCACTGGAACTCTTCATGCTAAGTCTGGATGACCATTAATTGGAAATTTTGTAGAGAGATTCAGTGGAGGCACAGTTTGGATTAAATGTAATAGTGGAAAGAGGGGAAAAAATTGACCCTAAGTTGAAAGGCCAGACTTCAAATCTCTACTTTATTAGATAATCAAATTGGGTAAGTCACTTAATCAGTCTGAGCTAAAAAGGCAAAATGACTTTTAAAAATCCAACTATTTAAATATCCTATCACTAGTAAGATGGGATATAATCAAATTCATGAAAATGTTCAATATTTGTCATCAATATACCTTAATGCCTCTTTTTAGCCTCTTCTGTTCATTCTCTGAGGTACCCAGGGACATGTTTCATCTTGGCAATCTCTTAAATCAGTGATGGTGAACCTTTTAATGATGGAGTGTTGTGCCCCCCCAAGTACCCAGCTTGCCCTGCCCCCTCCTTACCCCACACAGGGAAGGAAGAAAGTGCTTCCATTGGGCTACTGGGCAGAGGGGCAGGGGATGTAAAAAAATGTCATCAGACAGGGTGGAGAGGGGGAGGAGACCAGGTCTGCCCGAGTCCCTCTGCCTTCCTAGTAACAAACTGGGTAGGGGGAGGGAGACTGTGTGCCCACAGAGGGCTCTCTGTGTGCCACCTTTGGCACCTGTGTCATAAGTTTGCCATCACTGTCCTACATATTCATGACCATAAAAAATTCTTATGTGTGTGTGTGTGTGTGTGTGTGTGTGTGTGTGTGTGAACCCTATGATAACAGACCATGTCAGGTTAGATGAAAAGCCATTGTAAAGGGTTTTGATTAATTAGTTAAACTCACTACATAATGGATAGGATTCTGAGCCAAGAAGATCTAAGTTCATATTCCAGCTCTGAGACTTACTAGTTCTGTTACCATAGGCAAGACACAACCTTCTCTGAAACTTAATTTTCTAATTAGGTAAATGGAAATCATAATGCCTTTACTTTATAGGGTTGTTGTGAGGTTCGAATGTGATATTGCATAGAAGCCTAAAATGTTATATAAATGTCAGTTATTATTGTAATAAGTTTTGCACCTCAGTTATACTAGATCAAGGACTAGCAAACTATAGTACAAAGGATAAATTCAGGCTGTCATTTGTTTTCATGTTGCCTGAGAACTAAGGATGATTTTAAACTTTTCAGTTTTAAAAGGTGAAAACCATTATTATGATTCACCAGCATATGAACTGGTTTAGCCCAATGGCCCTGAGTTTATCAACCCTTGTATTAGATAATTATGTTACATGGCCTCAGTTTCTTGAGCTGTAAAATGTAGGGTTGGACTAGATCCATTGAACATCATAACCTGATTTTTCAATATACTTTTTTATATTTTTCAATAACTGTATTCTAATGTAATTAGTTTCCTATGTAATGCCATGTATCTTATTTTATACATTTAAAAAACATTATTCTGAGATTGCCAAAGAGGTACATCCACACAAAAAAGTCAAGAACTAGACAGTATTTAAAGTCTCTTCAAGCTCAGAGTTTCTATGATTGATCCAATGATGCTGTAATTTAGTTCAAAGTAATTTGGTTGCCAAAGATCTTCAAGGACAGATTTTAACCTGACGTAATCTGAGTCTCTATAGCAGGCTGGGGAATGGATAGAGATGACTGGGAATGTGGGAGAAGCAGATAGGCAATTCTTTTCATGCTTTTTAAAACACACTACCTAGTTTGCCAACCCATATATATGTCTCTGATAATTGAGATTACTAATGGTCATAGAGTGAGTTAGAAGAAGCCTTAGAAGCTATCTTTCTAGTTCAATTCATCTCTTTATTTTATAAGTGAATAATCTATGTATCTTATCCAAGCTTACATAATTAGTCAGAGCCCAGACTAGTAACCAGGTCCCTTAGTTCTCTGTCTGATTATTTTTCCATTACACCTGAAACTAAGCCCTCATTGAACCATGTGGTAGAATTAGAGACAATATGTAGCTTTAACACAGGACTAATTTTTTCATTTATTTCCTAATCTAATTGTGAAAATTTTTACGAATAGAATTCTTTGGGAAATTTTCCCTAGATTTACCTAGAAAATAGCTGTACATGATCTGAACTGTTTGTACAATATTTCTCATGTCAAGAGGACACATGTCTCTCTTCATGTCGTCGTTCATCAAAACTGGACACAATTTTTCCTCCTTTACTCTTTCTTTTTTTAAATTTTATTAATAGAATTTATTTTCAGGTATCTCAACCTGTCTTTCCCTTCCCACACCTTAGAAGGCATCATCTGGCAAATAGCTATTTGTCTTTCATGTTTCTACTTCTCAGTTCATTCTCTGGAGGTGAACGTCCACAAGTTATTCTTCAAATATTAAATCTGTAGCTGGATGTAATGTTCTCTTTGTTCTACTCATTTCACTCTTCATTATTTCATGTAGTTCTTTTCAAGTTTTAAAAAATTTAATGTGCTTATCTTTTCTTAGAGCACAATAATATTCCTCCATAAATATATATATATCAAATTATTCCCCAATTGATGGATAGCTCCTCAATTTCCAGTTCTTTTCCACTACAAAGAGAGCTGCTATAAATATTTTGAAACATATAGATTCTTTTCCTTTTTCTCTAATCTCCTTGAGAAATAGATCTAGCACTAGCTTTGCTGGGTCTAAAAGTCTATATAGTTTTATAGCTGTCTAGACTTAATACCAAATTGCTATCCAAAATGATTATTACATCAGTTCCCAGTTCCACCAATAGTGTATTAATGTCCCCATTTTCCCACAACCTCTCCAATATTTGCCATTTTAGCAATCTGATGAGTGTGAGATACCTCAGTGTTGTTTTGATTTGCATTTCTCTAATCAGTGGTGATTTAGAGCATTTTTTCATATACCTATCCCCTTTACTTTTTTTTTATAAATGGGATTAATACATTTACCAGGCTGTCTTGTAAATCAAATCGATCAAAATCTCAGGTTTATTAAGTACTTATGATGCATTTAGAACTGGACTCAGTAGTCTGGTAGATGAGCTAAAAAAAGGAGGAAGGGGATATACAACATGATTTCTGCCTAGATGGAGTTTATAATCTAATTACAGGAAGATAAAGTCTATGAACTGTGGTTTAGAATATAGGATCATAGGAATTTACAATTTAGAGCTTAGAAGAAATAGGGAAAAGCTCTTATTTTACATATGAGAAATTAAGTCCTAGAAAGTTAGAATGACTTTTTCAGGGTTGCACTGGTAGTATGGCAGAGATGGGATTTGAACCTAGATTTACCTAGATTCTGTATTCTTTCCATTGTAACATATTGTCTTTTATAAAAGTTTGGAGAAGGATATGACCAGAAGGGACTGGAGAAATACAAGAAAGCACAATATTTATTTACAAAATCCTTCTCTTCATACTCAGACATTGACACTAGATACAAGTTATAGAGTCTCCTTCTTGTATTTTCCTCAAGCCAAACTTCTAGTCAATCATGACATAGCCATGACATAGACTCTTTCAGTAAGAGAAAATGATAGCATCTATGTGTGGGATGGATAAATAATATAGGAGTGGTCCATGTAGACTTTGGGAGTTTGGGGAGAGCAAGTTGAAGATGATGCCTGACAAAGAGATGATATAGACTTTGCTCTTTAAAAGAAGACCTGGAAGTCTCAAAATATTTCTAAGAAGCCATGTCATTTCATGAAAAAAATAAATTGCCCTTTGAAGCAGCTGTGTCCAACAGGGTATGTGACACTCAGCACTTCACTGGTAGTTCCCTCCAACTCTTTGTGTCCCTATTCTAGGTTTTCTTAGTAAAGATACTGGAGTGATTTTGCCATTTCCTTCTCCAGATCATTTTACAGATGAGAAAACTGAGGCAAACAGAGTTAAGTGACTTGCCTAGGGTCACACAGCTAGTAAGTATCTCAGGACAGATATGAACTCAGGTCTTCCTGACTCAGGCCTGGTGCTTTATCCATTGTACCATCTAGCTGCCTGGTGGAGCTGTCATTGTTTATGTGTCTTTGGGCAAAGGACCTTGTTGCTATAGGGCCTCAGTTTCCTCTTAGTCTATAAGCGAGGGTAAGAATATTTATATTCCTTACTCCATTCACAGGGCTATTTCTGAGTAAATCACTTTATAAATCTTAAGGTTCTCTATACATATGAGTTGGGAATTATTACATAATGGAAAACTGACAAACTCTCTCCATAAGCTTGCTTGATGAGAAGAGTACAAAGTGAGTGAAACAGGATTGCCCAATAAGCCTAAATCTTATGAGCTTGCAAAGGGTGCTTGGCACTGGAAGCAGATGGAGACCCTATTTCTGGAGAGTCATAATGATGTGTGATAGAAGTATCTTGGAGAGACAAACAGAGCTCACGCAAACATTCTGTAATTTGTTCTGGTCTGCTTCCTACATAATGAAAAGGAGTTCCTTTAATTGGTTGTCATTGAGGATTCAGATCTGGTTATACTGTCCAAAGGTACTAGCTGACCAGAATCTTGGTTCTTCTTCGTCTGCCTTCTTCAAGCTCTCAATGGGATAGTGAGAAAAAAAAAGACAATATGGTGAGGGAAAAGACCTCTAGCCCTTCCCATATAAGACCAAAATGTGGTCCAGGAATAAGAGCATTGGTTCTTTGCCTGGGCCTTTGTTCTTTCACTTTGGATAAGATTGGAGGCTATAACCTTGTGGATTTTAAAGGTCCAAAAAGTAGGATGCCTAGAATTTTGGAACTAAGACAACACTAAGTGTTACAATAAATTGGTCCAACTTTGTGGCCCCAAATGGGGAGATATGACCTTTTAGAAACAAGATCAGCAATAGCCAAGACAAGGGCTCATCTAGCAGAGATGCCACATTTGGAAATAAACAAGGTTATGCAGAAACTGTGTTACATTCTCCCAGATAATGAGATAGTAGAGTGTGTCTCCCAAAGTGTTTGGAAGAAATATTTGTCCTCGCGTAGTTTTATCTTTGAAATAAATATCCCTTTGTAAAATTTAGGGTTTTGTTCATTGGTTAAATAGAATTGAGGCCACAGTCATTAGTAGCTAATAGTAAGAGGAAACACACTTGGAATTGGGGCTTGAGTCAAGGGCAGTGACATCCTAGCTATTCGGATAGACTTCTCAAGATCTTGCTCAAGAAGAATAAGGCCACAGTACTGTGGAAAGTAATGCATAGGTTCAAACAATGCAATACATTTTTCTCCCGATTTCCACAATGAAGTTTTATCACAAGACAGAAATTGTACTAGACCCATAACTGAATAGAAAGGGAACTAAATAAGCTCCAGAATTGAGTCACAAGATGGATTCAATGCAGTTCTTCTAATTCCCACCCACAGTATTCATGATAGTTATTATGTGAATTTGCTTTACTGTCTCAATGTGAGAGGCAGTGTTGCCTAGTGTACAATGTCCTGAACTTGGGATCAGGAAAGTCACATTCAAATATTGATCCCAGCATTTACTACATATGTGTGTGAATTTAAAAAAAAATTTTGTAAGCTCTTACTATATGCTAGGCACTGTAGTAAGCATTAGGAATTTAAGTACAAGAAAGCAAGATGATATTGCCTTCAAGATTATATTCTGATGGGGAAAGAAGCCATAATGGAAGCTGTGGGGAACATGGTGGAGAGGGTTAACACACATGGATGCCTGATTAGGAAATGTCCAGGAAAGAGAGTGGAAGTCTGATTCTGGGCTAGATAAGATAAAGCTCATCTATTAGAACTCGTGAGGGTCCTAGGATAAAAGTTTAAAATTCTAGTTAAATGAGGATAAGAAGGTGATTCACCTCTCTAGGTTCAGTTTTCTCATTTATAAAAATAGAAGGTTGAAATCAGTGACCTCTAAAAACCCTCCCAGGTCTAAATCTCTGATCCTGTGTTATCCTCAACAATCATCATCTTTTACTCCAGCCTAAAAGGAATTTCTCCTTACTAAAGTTAATTGATACTTATACACCCTCAAACCCTCTGTGACTTTGTAACATCAACCATTCTTTTTCTCCCTCATATACATTTTCAGTCTTTCTCTCTGTATGTAGGTCCTCTCCCTTAGCCTACAAACATGTATCAATCTTTCCTATCTGAAGAAAACCTCAGTGAGCAGAGGAGCAACTCAATGTATGCTCCATTTAGTGCAGCCTCATCACATTTCTATTTCCCTTACCTCATTATGTCTTCGAACCTCAATTGTTGAAAATGTGATGTTCATTCTTATCACTCTACCATATCAGCTGTCTCCAAAGTCACTAATGATCTAATTAATAAACCCAGTGGTCTTTTTTTGTAATTTTTCTCATTTTCCTTTTCTTCTGTGTGAAATTCAATGACTATGGACCACCATTTCCTTATGATGTCCATCATTTAACTCTACTCTAACTCTCTAATTTTATCTCATTTGTACTCCCCTTCACATATTCTACATTCTAGCCAAACTGACCTACTCTGTCTCCATGAACTACCCTCACTCCTCCATGTTTTTATCCTCTCTTGCCTTCTCTGATGATTAATTTCAGGCATTTATTAAACATTTATTATGTGCTAATCACTATGCTAAGCTCTGGAGATATCGAGAGTGCCTGCCTTCAAGGAACCCAAATTCTAACCAGGAAGACAATATATAAATAACTAAGTACATATAAGATATATACAGAGTAGCATGAAGGTAATCTCAGAGTAAACGCAATAGGGAGGGAACAAAAAAGGCTTCCTGAAGAAAGTAAGATTTGAGCTGAATCTTGAAGAAAGATAGGGAAAATAAAGAAGTGGAGGTGAAGAGAGAGAACTTTTCAGACAAACAGGACAGTCAATGCAAAAAATGTTAAATCAATTAATCAGTTGGTTGTTGTCCTTCATACTCAGAGGTCCAAATTGGCATCACTATGTCAAGTCAATGTTGAGTTTAAGGTGTCTATTGAACATTTAGGCTTTAGGAGGTCTTATCAGGCACAGGTCAGACTGCTTAGGGGATAAGCCACCAGTCTTCTAATATAACTGTACCTGACTAGGATAGAGATAAATTATCCCTTTTTGCTCTCTCCTCTTCCTTACACACACACACACACATGCACACTATACACACAATTTGCCCGAGATAGCAAAATATTTAGTTAGAGCCTTATCTCATGTAGACCCAAAGATTTCCACTATTACCTCTAAGCAGATGAGTCCCAAATGTTCATATCTCCACCTCCAACCACTCCCCAAAGTTCCAGTTCCATATTTCCAACTGTTTGCTAGATATACTTCACAGAGATATATTGCTGCCTCTTCAAGCTAAATATGTCAAAATGAATGCATTATTTCCCCACCAAAAGCTACCCCTCCCCATAGATTTGGAACATTCCTATCTTTTTTAGTGGCTCCATCATTCTCTCAATAGGGAGGCCTTTTTTTTTTAACTCTTACCTTCCATCTTAGAAGTGCCTGTTAAGTATTTATTCCAAGGCAAAAGAGTGGTAAAGGGGAAGGCATTTGGGATTAAGTGATTTGCCCAAGGCCACACAGCTCAGAAAGTATGAGGTTAGATTGGAATCAAGGACTTCCCCTCTCCAGGCCTGGCCTTCTAGCTATTTAGCTACACCAAAATACCAGACTTTTGTAACCCCATATCCATCTTTTGCTATTCCTTGTCTTCTTCAAATGCATCATCAATTGTTGAATCTTATTGTCCCTGACAACCGCAAAACATCAGTCACATGAGGTTCTTTCTCTCCACACCCACTATAGCCACATGAGTTTCATGTTCTAATTTCTTTTTCACCTCGAATTTTGGAATAGTGTCCTTGCTGCTCTTTAAGCTTCTCCAATCTATACTTCATACTGTAATTGTGTTATTATTCCATTTAAAAATCTTAAGTGCATCATCTGCAATGGGGGTAAACTAGAATCCTTCCCAATAAGATGAGGAGTGAAACAAGGAATGCCCATTATCACATCTATTATTTAACATGGTACTAGAAACACTAGCAGTAGCAATTAGAGAAGAAAAAGAAAGTGAAGGTATTAAAATAGGTAATGAGGAGACCAAGCTATCACTTTTTGCAGATGATATGATGGTCTACTTAAAGAATTCTAGGGATTCAACTAAGAAGCTAGTGGAAATAACCAACAAATTTACCAAAGTTGCAGGATACAAAATTAACCCACATAAATCATTAGCATTTCTATATATTTCTAACACATCCTGGCAGCAAGATTTAGAAAGAGAAATTCCATTTAAAACCATCTTAGATGATATCAAATACTTAGGAATCTATCTGCCAAGACAAACAAAGGAATTATATGAATGCAACTACAAAACACTTTCCACACAATTAAAACTATATCTAAACAATTGGAAAAAAATATTAATTGTTCATGGGTAGGATGAGCTAACATAATAAAAATGACAATCCTACCCAAATTAATATACTTATTCAGTGCCATACCTATGAAACTACCAAGAAGCTTTTTTACTGAATTAGAAAAATTATAACAAAGTTCATTTGGAAGAACAAAAGATCAAGAATATCAAAGGAAATAATGAAAAAAGTGAAGGGGGGGCTAGCAGTACCAGATCTTAAAGTGTACTATAAAGCAGTGATCATCAAAACAATACGGTACTGGTTAAGAGACAGAAGGGAAGATCAGTGGAATAAACTTGGGGTCAATGACCTCAGCAAGATAGTGTATAATAAACCCTCAGCAAGATAGTGTATAATAAACCCAAAAATAAACCAGCTTTATGGACAAAACCCATTATTTGACAAAAATTGCTGGGAAAATTGGAAAACAGTATGGGAGAGATTGGGTTTAGATCCATATCTCACACCCTACACAAAGATAAATTCAGAATGGGTGAATGACTTGTATATAAAGAAGGAAACTATTAAGTAAATTAGGTGAACACAGAATAGTATACTTGTCAGATCTTTGGGAAAAGAAATAGTTTAAAACCAAGCAAGAGTTAGAAAAATTACAAAATGTAAAATAAATGATTTTGATTACATTAAATTAAAAAGGTTTTGCACAAACAAAACCAATCTAACCAAAATTAGAAGAGAAGAAACAAATTGGGGGAAAAAATCTTATAACAAAAACTTCTGACAAACATCTGATTACTCAAATTTATAAGGAGTTAAATCAATTGTACAAAATATCAAGCCATTCCCCAAATGATAAATGGGCAAGGGACATGAATACGCAACTTTCAGATAAAGAAATCAAAACTATCAATAAGCACATGAAAAAGTGTTTCAAATCTCTTATTATTAGAGAAATGCAAATCAAAATAACCCTAAAGTACGACCTCACACTTAGCAGATTGGCTAATATGACAGCAAAAGAAAGTAATAAATGTTGGAGGGGATGTGGCAAAATTGGACATTGCTGGTATAGTTGTGAATTGATCCAACCATTCTGGATGGCAATTTGGAACTATGCCCAAAAGGCTTTAAAAGCCTGCCTGTCCTTTAATCCAGCCATACCACTGCTGGGTTTATACTCCAAAGAGATCATAAGAAGAAATACTTGTACAAAAAAATTTATAGTCATGCTCTTTGTGGTGGCAAAAAATTGGATAATGAGAGGATGCCCTTCAATTGGGGAATGGCTGAACAAATTGTGGTATATGCGGGTGATGGAATACTATTGTGCTCAAAGGAATAATGAACTGGAGAAATTCCATGTGAACTAGAATGACCTCCAGGAACTGATGCAGAGTGAAAGGAGCAGAACCAGGAGAACCTTATAGACAGAGACGGATACACAATTGAATGTAATGGACTTCTCTACTAGCAGCAATGAAATGATCCACAGGACAATTCTGAGAAACTTATGAGAAAGATACTATCCACATCCAGAGAAAGAACTGTAGGAATAGAAACACAAGAAAAACAACTGCTTGGTCACATGGTTCCATGGGGATATCATTGGGGATGTAGACTGTAGACCAGTGATGGGCAAACTTTTTAAAGAGGGGGCCAAAGGAAAGGAAATACTCATCTATCAGTCTGTTTCTAAGGCAACTATTTCGAAGTTTCATTGTATTATATCCCACTCATTGTATTCGTCAGATTAGGAATAATGTCGTGTGGTCAGATAGAACATTTCAGGGGGCCACATCTTGCCGGTAGGGCCATAGTTTGCCCATCACTGCTCTGAATGATTACTCTAGTGCAAATACTAATAATAAGGAAATAGATTTTGATCAATGACACATGTAAAACCCAGTGGAATTGTGTGAGGAGGATAAGAGGAGGGGAAGGAAATAGCATGAATTGTAACCATGGAAAAATATTCAAAATGAATGAATTAATTAATTAAACTTAAATTTAAAAAAAACCTTAAGTGCTTTTCTACTGACTAACAAAGAAATAATCTTAGTGTGAAATTCAAGGCCCTCTACAATCTGACTCTAGTCCAACTATGTAATTTTATCTCAATTGTATTCCACTGCATATAATTCTACATTCTGACTAGACAACTACTGTATCTCCATTTTGTAATCCTGCTTCCTCCATGCTTTTACTCATGCTATCCTCTAAGACTAAAATGGACTTCCACAGTTCAGTCATGTCATCAAAGTTTATTCTTTTCTTCAAGTCTCAATTTAGATGCCAGTTTCTCAATGATCTTTTCCTGGCCCCACTGTTTCCCCGGGTTAAAATAATTCTCAGGACAACTGGGTAGTTTAGCGGATAGAAAACCAGATCTGGAGATGAAAGATCCTGGCTTCAAATCTGGTCTCAGATACTCCCTTGCTGTGTGACCCTGGACATGTAATCCCAGTTGCCTAACCTATACCGCTCTTCTGCCTTGGAACCAAATAAGACAGAAGGTAAGGGTCAATAAGAATAAGAATATCTCCAAATTTCTTGTTGTACATTTCCTACATCTTTTCCATTTATGACACTCTTCCTTCTAATATAATTGTTTGCATAATTGTTTTTCCTCACATTATACTCTAAAGTCTCTGAGAGCAGAATGCTGTTGTGAATATATTTGCAACCTTAGCATTCTAGCACAAAGTGGGATTTTAACAAATGTTTGTTGAATTCAGTTGTCTCAAATTGTGAAATTAGTTTGATGTTTTCACTGTCGCCCTTAATTATCTGAGAAAATACTTTGATGAGGCTGTAACATAGGCCCTATTTTCAATAGGTAAATTGTTACAAGTTTAGAAATAGAGGGAACTTTAGAGATCATTTCATTAAAACTCTACATTTTATCAAGGAAAATAAGGACTTAAAAAGAGTCAAGGACAAGCACAAGAAAGGTGATTGCTTTGTAAATTTTAAAACCTGAAAATAATAACAAAAATCATCATCATAATAAAATATCATTTAAACCAGTGCTGCCAAACTCAAATGGAAATATCCCTATGTGCTGCCTATTGGCTAAGAAAGACATAAATTAACATTAACCATTTTGCATTATAGTTTTGTTTATTTTTTGAAAATTTCCCAATCAGATTTTAATCTGGTTCTTGTGGCACTTTGGAGTTTTATGGCCACCAAACTGCAAATTTAACATCTCTGTTAACAATTACATGCATTTATTGGTAGGCAAGCAGGGTCACACAGTTTGGAAGTATCTGAGGCTGATTTGAAACCAGGTCCTCCCTACTCCAAGGCTGACACTCTATCTACTATGCTGACTAGTTGCTCCAACAAATTCCTTTATCTTCCTTGCTTCTTCATCTCTAGAGTGAGGAGTCTGGAATACAATGCTGTTTTTTAAAACTCAGGCAATAGCATGGTCTAACTGGTGTGTGATTCATTAATCAAAGAGTGGGAAGATGGTTCTAATCTTCTGTCCCCACAAACTCACAATGGCCAATCACAAGGCTTGTCTCTGATACAACCACCTAGCTTTCACTCATTACAGTTCAATGAAGCACCCCCCCCCCCCCCCCCCGCTCTTTCCATTCTTCACTGCAAGCTACCAACTTATTCCTATCTAAACTGGAAGTTATTATCCTCTCAGGATAGTTATAATCTAACCCCAACCCAGGCAACAACTGAAGAGGTGCTATTAGAAAATTCTTCCCTCACTCCCTTCCTCCTAACCCTCCCTCCTTCCTCCCAGAATATCCATTAAGGAAGAAAAATTATTGATTCGGATATCCAATCAAAAAGCTTGAAGACTACTAGATTTATTGCCTTCTAATACCTCTCTGAACACTAATATTCTATGGTTTTCATTTTACCTTCTTTTCCTATTCAACATTTATTAAAAGGAAAGAAATGGCTTCAAAAGGTGAGACTGAAAAATTGGAATTTAGGTTAAAATTTAAGGCACTAAATTTTAGGGCAGCTGGGTAGCTCAGTGGAGTGAGAGTCAGGCTTAGAGACAGGAGGTCCTAGGTTCAAACCCGGCCTCAGCCACTTCCCAGCTGTGTGACCCTGGGCAAGTCACTTGACCCCCATTGCCCACCCTTACCAATCTTCCACCTATGAGACAATACACCGAAGTACAAGGGTAAAAAAAAAAAAATTAAGGCACTAAGTCCTCTAATACTGAAGGGAGTTATTAGGACTCTTCTGTACCTCAGTTTTTCCATGTAAAATAGCAACGTTCTTTGTCCATTCTCATTGGGCAAGGAAGGAACTTTGGTCATCAAGTGTATGGCAATTCTCGAATGCTAGATATAGTTTAAGGTCAAAGCCGTCATAAATGCCAGTTTCTTCCTTTTAGGACCATCCATTTTCACTTGTTGTTGCTGCCCTTTTGAGGTTTGAACCAACAACCCTACCTTCTTTGATTAGACCAATTTCTCTCAAGGACTACTTTTTAAGCAGGCTCAGCAGTTCTCTCACTTTAATTCAGCACAACTCCACGTGCAACATTTCATTTTCTTATTGGTCCTGTGCATTTTGCAGGCATCACTTTATTTGAAAACAATGTACACAATAATATGTTTCTGTCTCCAGATTGTGTCTGATTTAGCTGACAAAAGATTTCAGCAGTCAGTGTGGCCAGCAGCTATTGGAAAGCAGCCAGCGTTAATAACAAAATAAATACAAAGAGGAGGCAGGAGACACAGTAAAACACAAGGTAGCAGGTTCTACTTTCCTGGGCTAAATGGCACCAAGGAATGTGCACAGAGTCACAGTGAAGATAAACAGCAACTTTTGGGTTTTTTTGTGAATGCAGCTGTTAGCTTAAAACTAATGCATTATCTGTCCCTTGGGTAGTAAGCTGAATGCTTTCAGTGGAAGTAGAAGGGCTTGGGTTTGGGTTTGGTTTGTTGTTTTTTTGTTTTCTTTTTTTTTTTAAACAGGAGTGGTTATAATGAAGTTACAGTTTTGCCAGGAGCCATGATGCTATATCTTTATATCCATAAATGGATTGTAATGAAGCATTTTATGATTAGGATTGAAAACATCTCATGCTATTTAATAGTAAATTATTAAACTTACAGCCTCCTTTGTGAAGAGACAAATATATTTCAAAGTAATAAAAAGGAAGGGAAAAAACAAAACCCAAACTGACATTTCAAATCTAGGTATTTAGTGGGCATATATGGGTGTGCAGGGAAGATTAGCCTCTCTGATGGGAGGGCTTGCCAACCCCTTTTCAGCTCATTCACCTATGGTGTCTACCTGTCACCCAGCTCTCGAAGAAGCTAGAGGATGTACAGTGGCCACACATTAGAAAATTCTCTGGGCAAGTGGGCTAAAACAGACCGAGGGGAACCAAAAGGACTCAGATCAGTTAAGGGGATATCTACCCCAAGCATGTAAAGACATCCCTCGGCAGAATGGATGGATAACAATTTAATGGCCACCAAAGAGCCTGAAGTAGGCTCTGTGGAGTGCTTAGTTTGGTTAGATGTTGAAGATGCCAAGGTCATCCAATGCATGACAAGCCATCACCAGGCACATGACTTTTATATTGCCACTAGACTTCAAAGATTCTGGGAGAGAGTGAAGCTGATGACTTTGTACAATTCTACTTCCCTTAAATCTGATTCATGGGCCAGTCAAGAAAGCTTGTGGTCATCTTCAAAATGAAGGACGAACAACAGATATTTAGTGTTTCACCATTGTGCTTCTCAAAGTATTATTGAAATACATGTTCTCTCAAGTAGGATGTGTGGATAAGTCAACAAGAAAACCTGATGAGTTGTGTAACCAAAAAGATGGTAAAAGAAAGGAAAAAAGAAGTAGGTGTTCATTCTACTCCTCAATATGGCACATTTATGTTCTTGAGCAAAACATAAACACACTCAAATTTTATTTTTATGTTCACCATTCAGATGATCATGTCTAGAATTTTCTTCCACTTCACATAGTATATGAACCCAATAAATGTACTACTCACTATTCCTTCAATTTCTTTCCATTTTTTCCCCACCTCTGAGAATTCGCTCTTAAAGTGGCCTGGGTAATCATAGATTGCCTTCCTACAGGAATTCCCTTTTTCTGACACATCCTTCCTCCCCTATCTTCTTAAAAAAGGCCACCCATCCAATAAGATTCATCTCAAATGTTACTTTTTCAATGAAATGTTCCTTGATTCCCACTAAATGGAAGTATTCTCAATCCTCAAAAGTTCCATAGCACTCTGTGTATCTCCCATGAATTCATCATGTTCCATTTTTAAGTGTGACCATCTTTGTATACATGTTTTCTCACTTGTTCACCAAGGGCAGGCACTAGGGATTTTAGTGGAATGAAAGTTCAATGAGACACCACAGTGTGACACTGTGATCAAAAAGTTCATGTGCTCTTCTGCTTAATTCATCTTTGTATTGCATCTCCTCCTCCATACCCAACTTTACAGGCTTAGTGCAGCCTTGCAACAATAGATACTTAATATGCATTTGCTGAATTGAATTGAATGAAATTTGTTTTTTCCCTGTCATTCTTTTCTTCTTCCATCTTACACTGGTCTTGGAGTCAGACAAGAGACTAACACAAGCTTCAAAGCTCATTATTTTTATGCCTAGTGAAAAGTTATTTTGATACGATGCCTTTAATTTTCTCATCTTCAAAATGGGATAATACAATATGCCTTATTTCATAATATTGTATTAAGGTTAAAAATAGAATAATGGATCATCTGGATCTGTCATTTAGCAATACAGGGAACTTCTAAATGTGGAGACTCCCTCTACTGATGAAAATTGGCAACTAATTTATAATATATACTCTTAAAGAACATTGTGAGATTGTCATTTGCCTGTAATCACACTACTGTTATTTGTCAGTGCCAGGATTTTAACTAGGTCTTCCTGACTACAAATCCAGATCTCTTTCAACTACAGCATGCTCTCTCTCATGAACATGTATTTTGAAACATTTGGAAGGGGTTAAAAATGATTCTGCAAAGTATTCATCTGAATTGTATTTTTATCAGAATGCTGTATTTAGGGGACAGGTAGGTGCTCTATGGATTGAAAACCAGATCTAGAGATGGGAGGTCTTGGATTCAACTCTGGCCTCAGACACTTCCTAGTTGTGTGACTTTGGGCAGGTCACTTTACATCCATTGTCTAGCCCTTACTCCCCCCTTCTGCTTAGGAACCAATATAACACTTATACTTAATGAATTTACAAATTATACTATCAATCAAACAAAACACCTTTATTAAACTTTCACTGTATTCTAGGCATTGTGCAAGGCACAGGAAATACATATTTCTGAAGCAAGTCATTCCCTGCCCTTTTGGAGGAGACACAACACATTCATAAGTAAGTAATTATGGAATCTACAAACACATATACACATATATACACACACAATAAATCCCACAGTGATGAGAGAACACTAACAACTTGTATAATTAATATAATTAATTGTAGAATGTCAGGATTTAAAAGGGACCTACCTCAGAAGTCAACCCTGTCCCCCCCCCCCATACCTGAACAAGAATTGCCCCTACAACATCCCAAACTCAGTGGTTAACCATTTTTCTTTTGAAGATCTTTAGTGATGGAAAAACCACTAGTTCTCATGGCAGCTGATTCCTCTTTGGACTACTCAATATTGTTAAGATACATTTCCCCTATATTAGGGGAATGTTTATAGGGAATCTATCCTCTATATTAGGAAAGCGCTATGTTTTAAGAGTTTCCATCCATCATTCTAACTTTTTCCATTGGGACCAAGTGAAGCCTAATCTCTCTTGCACATATCAGTCCTTTAAATATATGAAGACAGCTATTTTACCTCCCCAAGTCCTTTCTTCTTCAAGCCCAACATCCCAAATTCTCTACAACCAATTTTATGTGATATGAATTTTGGTCTTCTTACCATCCTGATTAACTTCCTCGTGGCCATCCCCAGGTTGCCAATATTTTCCTTAAAATGAACTGATTATAATACTCCAGATGTGATCGGAGCAGATTCAATATGACTATCTCCTCTCCATTTCCAGGAAGTTTATTTCTATTAATGCAACCTTCATTTGCATTTGCTTTTTGGATTGAAATGTCATGGTCATCTCATATTGAGATTTTTTTTTTATAATTTTTTTTATTTTTTATTTTTTTAATTTTTAAACCCTTAACTTCTGTGTATTGACTTATAGGTGGAAGAGTGGTAAGGGTAGGCAATGGGGGTCAAGTGACTTGCCCAGAGTCACACAGCTGAGAAGTGTCTGAGGCCAGATTTGAACCTAGGACCTCCCGTCTCTAGGCCTGGCTCTCAATCCACTGAGCTACCCAGCTGCCCCTTCATATTGAGATTTTAGTCAACTGAAGGTCTCAGGTCTTTTTTAAATGAGTTTTTATAAATAATCTTAAATATCAATACAACTAAAACTGCTTTGTAACTATTTGCTTTTAAATCAATGAATTTCAACACAAAAAATATCATAACTTTTCAATTATTCCAAATATTCATCTTGATTTTATGTTTATTCACTCATCCTATTTATTTTTCTTCTCAACAAAGTGATTATTAATATATTCTGTTCTTATGGTTCCACTTTTTTCACTTTGCATTATTTCCCAGGTTTTTCAAGATTCTTTATAATCCTTATACTTATTAAACTTAACTACATTATAGTATTTCATTACATTAATATATTATCATTTATTTAATTGTTTCTTATTCTTTGTCATTTAAGTTGCTTCTAGCTTTTTTCTTTTAAGGAAAAATAAAGCTCTTATGAAAATGTTTGTACATATAACTTTGAAGGTGCTGTTTTCTTTTAAGGTACATTCCTAACATTGTACCAGGCCTAATTTATATCAACCATTGTCAAGACATGTGTCCTCCATTATGTAGTTGGTTTTTTAATCCAAAATGTAAAACTTTACATTAATCCTATACACTTTTCATTTATTAGATTCTTCTCCTTATTCTACTGTACTAAGCACATTTTAGATATCACTTCATCAGTCAAGTCATCCAACATGTTACTTAATCTTTACACATTCATACCATCTGAAAATTCAATAAGCATTATATATATAGAAAGGTAGATGCCACAATACTCAGCCTAGACTCATATAGTCCTGATTTTAAATCTATCCTTACACACTTACTAGCTATGTGATTTTGAACATCTCTGTATGCTTCAGTTTCTTCAACTGTAAAAATGAGGATCAGACTAGCACCTATATCACAAGGTTTTTAGGAACAAATGAGATAATATTTGTAGAGTACCTAGCATATATTAGGCATTTCCCCTTACTTTCCTTCTCATCTTTTCCCTTTATCTAAGTGATCAATTTTTAAAACAGAGTAGAACGGAATCAATGATAGAACTCTGGGGAACTGACCTACAGACTTCCCATGAGGTTAACAGTGATCCGTTAATTACTCTTCTTTGGTTCTGGGCATGTAACCAGTTCCAAATTCACATAACCCTTCTATCTTTGAGCCCACATCTTTCCAACTTGTCAACAAGGATATATTGAAAGACTTTGCCAAATGCTTTTTCTTAAATTTAGCTTTGCTATTTCTGGGACATTGCTATCATCTACCAATAAGGTAACCCTGCCATAAAAAGAGAGGAGGTAAGTTTGGCATGACCAAATTGATGAACTTGTGCTGACATCTAATAATCATTGTCTTTCTACAGGCACATAAACCATTATTTAAATGATTCTTCAATGGATAAATGATCTCATTGATGTGGTACTCCTTCCATCAATGTAGATTATAATCTATCCACACCTTCCATCTTGCTTGAGTGCCATTCATTCCCTTCCATTAAGTCCTCTATAGGAAATCTGCCTAATGTTAAAGAGGTCCTCTCCTAAAAAATAATTTCCAGGGTATTAATGAAGCACTATATTATCACATAGTCTTGTTAAATGGCTTATCTCCTTTTCCAGTTATGTATTTACTGAGTGATATCCCTCTCATATGATACTTCTCACACTTGGATTGATACAGTGGGAAAAGTGTTTGTTCTAACAAAATGCCTATATCTAAATCCTACATGACTACTGTATGACCAATACAAGACACATAATAATTATAATAATAATAATAATGATAACTAACATTTATCTAACACTTAATATATCTCTTGCACTATTGTTTTATAATTATCTCATTTGAACCTTAAGATCACTTAGCTTCAGTTACTTCATCTATAAAAAGACAATAACAATTCCCGTAGCATGTATAACAGGGTTGTTGTGAGGATCAAAAGATATGTTTCATATGCTTTATAAATCTTAAGGCATTGGACCAATGTCAACTATCGCTGAGTCACTGTTGCTAACAGCTTGCGTCCTACTAATATGTCCCACAAAGCTCTCTATGTCCCATTGACTTATTCATAAATCTGATTCTTTGGAGACTGTGGCATCCCATGATTCATAGCTGTCTGGTATCACTGAAAAATATACATGATTAAAAAATTGAGGTTTTGTACCAAGTTCCAGCTTGACAGTATTGAAAGTGCTACACAGTTCCCCCAAAACAATCCAGTCTGTTCTCTTCCTTCTACTAATTTATGGTTCTATCTCTAATATACTAAGCCCATCATAGATATAGGAATTGATGGATAAATTCAATAGACTGCCCATTCAACTGCTTGAATGAATGAATGTGAAAGAATCTATTAAATGATTACTATGTGTAAAATACTGTGCTAAGCACTGAGGAAACAAATAGATACAGTGCTCTCACATGAAACCATTCTTTTGGGAGATGTAGCACATAAAAGAAAGTTTAGTTGTAGGTCAAGAGGAAAGACCTAGAAGACTTAAACATTCATCAGTGGGACATATGCCAAGAACCTAGATTATATAAGGAAATCAAATGACAGTGGTGGGGCATTTCAGGGGATAAAGTTAGAGTAGATGCTAAGACCTAAAGGACTCTAGGAGACAACAGGAGGACTAATGATCAATCCTGATGGTCTTGCATCTCATAGGAAGAAATGAAGTTGTGGGCTCCCATTTTATACAATCTTGTGAGCATTATGGCTCATGCCTGTAATCCCAACTGGGAAGGCTGAAGCTCATGGATCACTTTAATTTGGAAGTTCTGAGCTGTAATATGGTTAAAACTAATCATGTACCCATCTTAATTCTAGCAGCAGTATTGTGAGTCCCAAATTGGAAAGCCACCGGGATTTCTAAGAAGGGGGAAACTGGCCTAGACCAGAAACAAAACAAGTCAAAATTTCACAAAATTTTAACATTGAATATTACCCATGAGTGGTCATAATACTTCCAGCCTGATTGAGAAAGGAAAAGCTAGTATACAGAAAACAAAACAGAATTTTAAAATGAGAGTTGGACTGGATGACCTCACAGGTCCCATCCATGTCTAAATTTATAATCTAATCATTCTTAAGGTGCAGCTGACCCAAAGGATCGGGCGACAGGAGAAGGTAGAGAGAGACAGAGATAAAAATGTATATTTATATATGTATAAGAATATATGTAACTACTGAAAATAAACTTCCTTTACCTCTAGGTTATCAAATTTGAACTCAGATCTTCCTGATTCTAGGCCCAGTGCTGTATCTATTGTCCTAACTAGCTGAGATAATTCATATAACATACTTTATGAATATTAAAATAGTATATAAATATGAGCTGACATTATGAATTAAGAAACTATGATATTTTCCTAAAAAATAAAGTAGATTTAATGGAAGTTGTTTCATTATTTGGGAAAAAAGGGACCAAAATATGTCTCAAATTTTATACCCAATGATGAGTATCTCAGTTAATAGAGGAAGAGAACGAGTGAATCAGCATACATTTGTTGAATCTATCAAGGTTAAAGAAATCTTCAAACATCTCCTGCCCATTCTGTTGATAGAACTCCTTGATGATGTTTATTTTTCTAAAGATGTCAAAGGCATACATATACATATATATATATATATGTATGTATATATATTACACAGAACCTTTATTCACATATCATCAATATTTTCTTTAAGAAGACTTTAGGAATTTGTTAGAAATTTCATAGTTCTATACCCACCAACAGAAAAGTTTATAAACCAGAAGTTGCATAAAAATAAGGCTTGTAGCCTATATGATCTATGTTAACAGAAAATATTTTACATATCCTTCACAAATTTTAGAATCTTATCTAGACACTCACAAATAGGTGATATCCTAATGGATCTGTGATCTGCTCAATATGAGAGGTCCATCAAATGGTGCAAATTTCAAGTCATCCAAATTTTATCTCTGTACATAGATAAAGATTATATGAGGAACTATCCAATTTGAGGGGTAATAGGGAGAGGATCTTTAGATTTCCCAACATTATGTAGTTACCAATGGAGTGTTCAGGCTGTCCATATGTTAAAGTTTATTTTTTCTTCCTGACCAGCCAATCTTTTTTTAAATTTCAGTTATTCTCTCTAATGACACTGTTTCTCCTGTGCAATTATTCACTAGTAATATGCTTCAGCCTATTCGTGTCTCTGTATTAGTTCTTCAATCACCTGAAATTTTAATTCTCCAGAGATGATGGTATTTTCTACTTCATTCCTATACAGTATTACCAGAATAATACTAATTTTTTTAAATGGACTTTTGTTACAGAGAGACATTTGAGGTCATCTAAAGTATTGAACAATTGCCCAAAGACAATCCATCCTGTTCTCTAATTCTTATTCACTTTTGGAGTCAGCCCACTGCTCATACATGGTATCTGTCCCAAAATGACCATTTATAGAGAATTCTGTTTCCATTTGGCCTCTGCGCTGGCTGTTCTCCATGATAGCAACAAGACTTTTGAAGAGTATGTCTTCTTCTTTATATCTCTTGTTGTTGTTTGTCATTTTTCAGTCATCTGACCCTTTGTGACTCCAGTTTGGCGTTTCTTTGGCAAAAATACTAGTGTAGTTTGACATTTCCTTCCCCAGATCATTTTACAGATGAAGAACCTGATACAAACAGGGTTAAGTGACTTGCCCAGGGCAACAAAGTTAGTAAGTGTTTGCAGTCAAATTTGAACTCAGGAAAATGAGTCTCCATCCACTGCATCACCCACACTGCCCTTTGTTTATACCTCACTTGATATTAATAACCAGATGGTTATTGAACAAAGTTCCTACTATAATTTTCACATGCTTTGAAGGGGGGCCTTTAAGATAACTCTTTGTTCTTCCAAATGAAGGGCTTTTTATAATTAAATGATAAGAATAAAGGGATCCTGTAAACTCTGTACTTTCAGTTATTGTGTGCCTTTAAAGATGAGTCCTGTGGCATGCAACTGTTTTCAAAAGCTTATCTTTTCCTTTTCATACATTTATCAAGGATGTCCTTGCTTTATAAACATGTTATCCTCATAAAGATCTTTATAGAGATAAATAAGTAGACATCAGTGGTTAGTAATATTCTTCCCATGATCTTTTCTTTATTTCTCTTTTCTTTCTTTTTTTCTTTGAGGAGCAATGAAGGGGTAATAGTGAGATCTGAAATTCACTTCTGTGTTTGGTACCCTCTACTTTTTCAAGTATCTTAAATTCAATTCCTCAGTGGCTTCAAAATGGTGTTGCCTCCAGCACAGAGCTCTTATAATCTAGTACAAGTGCTCTTCTCATATTTTCTTTAATGCCATTTCTTAGGGATTGCTAACACAGTTGATGACAGAGTCTGGATCCAACAGCATATTGAAAAGCAAGAGCATTGAGCTGAATCTAATAATATGAAATTTAATAGGGATAAAGCTGATGCAATTTTGGTCTCCATGAAGAGAGGAATTGCCTCTAGGAATAGGGAGATAATAGTCCCAAAGTACTTTCCCTTCATCAGTCCTCAGATAGAGTATGGACACTATGGTCAAAGAATGGCACTAATAAGCAAAAGAGTTTCTAGGGGATGGCAACCAGAATGGTTAATGGCCTTAAGAATGTGTCATAAGAACACTGGCTGAAGAAGAAACTAAGGATGTTTAATTAATCTTCTCTGATTCAGGGGGAAAGAGCCATGAGAGTGATTTCTGAGTATTTGAAGGACCGTCATACTGAAGAAAAATTTGATTTGTTCCTGTTTGATCCCAAAGGACAGAGAACTAAGAGAAATGGGTAGAAGTCACAAAGAGACCAATTTAGGTGTCATAAGAGGAAAAGCTCCCTACAGTTATATTGTAGAGCAGAATTGGCTACTTCAAAAATACAATGGATTCTCCCTCAACCATCTTCAAGCCGAGGCTGGATTATGATTTGTCAGGTGAGTTATATTGGTGATTCCTTTCATGTACAGTTGGATTAAATGGTCTGTGGGGTCCCTTCCAACACTCGAATTCTGTGATTCTATATTCTATAGTACATCAGAGACTGCAATGCTAGATAGAGTCTAAATGTGGTGGCTCCACTCTCATTTATGAAAGAAAAATTTCCATTTTTCATCCTGTGTTTCATCTTTTCAGTTCAATACTAAGATTCTGTCAGGATAATTTCACTTCATTGCATTTCTTTCCAAGTTTCTGTAAACCTTTTTTTTTTCTTTTTGTGAGTTGGTAATTCACTGTACTAATCACAGAACATGAGCTTATAGAAGATAAGCAATTGCCAGTCATGGGTATACTTATTGTTGTATATATACAACAATCTTTGTTGTACATATATATGTAGTTGAGAGGAAGAAACTAAGGGAAGAAACATTCCCAAAGAAGAAATAGAAATATATCTCATATTTAGGATGTTGCCAGAAACATTATATCTGGTTGGAAACTTGGAGCTAAGGAAGAAAATAAAAAGAATTACATATTTTTAATATTACATGGAATAGAGAAAAAACATTTATATACCAGGAAATTCTATCTGGGTGATGAGTCGGTGCTGTGGTTATAAACATGATCATGTATAACATTATTCCTCTATTCTAATTCTCATTATTTTATGAAGCTACAATCTTCTACCATTCTCCACTGTAAGATCTTATAAACAAATGTACATGCTAAATGGGTATTGCTTCTGACTAACATGTCTTTACAGGTCTGAGAATAAGTGTTTCCTGGCTGAGGTAGTTCTTTATAGTTGTCAATTCTCTTTGTTTACATTTCATTTTGGGGAAATTACAGCTTGTTAAAATAGCTGGGAATGAAATTCTTTCAATTGCATATCATATCTTCCCATTTCTATTCATTCTACTATTTTGGATTTGATTTGGACTTTTACCCTAACAAGTTCATAGTCTGACTATTTGCAGATGAGACATTCAGAAATCATTCCCATGTCAATAGCCAGGAATTATCAGCTTCATTTCTTTTTGTTTTGTGGTTCTCTTAATTTCTAACAATTTCCTAAAGTCCCTATAAACATAGATTCCCCTAATATAGGGGAAATGTTTGAAGATTTCTTTAACCTTGATAGATTCAACAAATGTATGCTGATTCACTCGTTCTCTTCCTCTATTAACTGAGATACTCATCATTGGGTATAAAATTTGAGACATATTTTGGTCCCTTTTTTTCCCAAATAATGAAACAACTTCCATTAAATCTACTTTATTTTTAGGAAAATATCATAGTTTCTTAATTCATAATGTCAGCTCATATTTATATACTATTTTAATATTCATAAAGTATGTTATATGAATTATCTCAGCTAGTTAGGACAATAGATACAGCACTGGGCCTAGAATCAGGAAGATCTGAGTTTAAATGCAGCCTCAGACATTTTTAGCTGTGTTACCCTGGGCAAGCTACTTAACCTCTGATTGCCTCATATTCTTCAACTATAAAATGGGGATAATAATAGCAAAGTTGTTGTGAGGATCAAATGAGATAATTTATGTAAAGTGCTTAGCATAGTCCCTGGAAAATAAGCATGAAATAAATGGCAAAAAAATAAATGTTTTCTCAATCCACTAACTGCTAAGTACTTGCCACATAGTAGATTCTATAATATAAGGGCTTATTTCCTTCCCTTCTCTCCCTTGTTTGGTCCTCACGCCAATCCTGTGAGATATAGATAGTCATTATCCCCATTCTCAAATTGAAGTAACTGAAGGTCAAGGATGGAGAATAAGTTTCTCAAAGTCACACAATTAGTAAATATCTGAAGTGTATTTGAACCCAGATTTTCCTTATATTCAATCCAACACTCTATGTATGATGCTCATATTGCAAATACTACACTATGTATATTGTTAGGTCCTTTAGAATCAATCCTAGACTGAAAGGGCAGCTAGGTGGCACCATGGACAGAGGTCCTGGAGCCAAGAGGTCCTGGGGTCAAATCTGGCCTCAAACACTTCCTAGCTGTGTGACCCTGGGCAAGTCACTTAATCCTAATTGCCCAGCCCTTACCACTCTTCTGCCTTGGAACAGATACTTAGTATTGATTATAAGACAGAAGGGAAAGAAAGAAAGAAAGAAAGAAAGAAAGAAAGAAAGAAAGAAAGAAAGAAAGAAAGAAAGAAAGAAAGAAAGAAAGAAAGAAAGAAAGAAAGAAAGGAAGGAAGAAACAAACAAACAAACAAACAAACAAACAAACAAACAAACAAAACATTCCAACTCTCTCAAGTTTACCTCTCCAACTGTCCTTACTGCTTTCTTCCCATAGACACAAATCAGTCCATGGAAATGTCTTGACTATCATCATTATTTTTATATTCTTCATAAACTTAAAACAGATAGGATTTGTGATTTTGCTAGCATCTATATTCCCATCACCAGTACAAATAATGAATTCTCGACCATTTGGTTGACAATCTTTCTGGTTTTTATTGACCAAAAGATTCATCACTTGATGGTGAATTTGATAATAAATTCTTCCTAACAGCTATCTTAGTCCTCAAGCAACTGAGGCACAGTCCATCACCCCACTCATACATAGAACTTTTCCAGTTTGGACCTGATAGAATATAAACCCCCAATGTCAAAGCCTTTTATGATCCAGAATCATCTCCAAGGCACAAGGAGGCACAAGGTAAAGGTGATAGTGGTGGGGAGTTTAAAGGAAATATTTATAAACACCTGCAAAATTTCAAAGCTATGGATTTCCATGCTAACTTATTTTTCCTTTATATCTTAGAGGGGAAAAGACCCAGATTTATTAATGAGAAAATGTTAGATATGCTTTTAATTTGTAAATGAGGGAGAAATCTGCTCACCTCTTATATAAAAGAAACATGTCTTTCACACTTTATAAGAGAATTTTAGAGACTAAAAAGGCAGGGACATCAAAGAGTTAGAAAATAAGGAAATGTTCTGAAGGTGATGGGGAATTCCTTGGAAGAGGCCAAATGAGTCAGTCGACTTCCCACTTTCAGACCTATTTTTTCAACTTTTATTAAAAATAGGTCTTATTTCCTTTGGTAACTCAAACCTCAAATAAATATGTCATTTCAAAGTGCAAAATGGAAGCAATCTTTGCATTTTTTTAAAAGCAAGATTGGAGTAGAAAACCAATTATACTTCACCTTAAGATCCTTATTCAACAATCCATTTTACAAGACCTGAGGTATGGACTAAAATTGTCACTCACACTATGAAATGAAGCTGGAAAGGAGCCAGACTTTTAAAGGAAAGTTCAGACACTCTGGACTTGCTGGCCTTGCATCAGCAGCTATTATTAGAAAGAACAATATTCAAAGCCACATGCATCGACATCACTTGCTGGAATGTTTGCCATAGGATGTGAAGCCATCTCCCTCCTGATCCACTTTTCTTCCTCCCACTCTGTATAGACACCAAGCTGAAGAAGAGAACTGTAAAAGCATGTTCATTAAAACCCTGGAGCATTTTCTGAGAGACTCGGTGAGAATAAGACATGCTATGTGGGTTTAAAAAACCTGAGGGGAAAAAGAACATGGAAGGATGTTAACATTTTTGACAAATGGTTTCAACTATTCAGAGAAACTCCAAACATGGCCCAGATCACCCACCTCAAAATATGATACCATTTAAGCCACCACACATAAAAATAGTAACTCTCCACACCAGTTCTTGGACATTTGATAGGTGAGTCATCTGATTAACTATATTTTTAACCATAATTAGTTTGGGGATTTATTAAATGCATATGAAACATAACACGGGATAATGTCACTCCAAAAAATCAATGAGAACTCAGGCCTTCATAGTGTAAAAGCTAACATATATAAATATATACATATATAATATTCTAATATATATATCCCAAGTTCACTTAATAACTTGTTAGCATGCCTGATTATTATGCATATTGACTACATACCACTCAGTTTCTGATATTATATATAAATTCAAAAAAGGATTTAAGGAAATAAAGATTTATTATTTTCATTGTTGTTGTTGTCTTTACTATTATTGTGATTTTTCTCTGGCAAGTCACCCAGTCCCTTTAGGCCTTATATTGTTCATCTGGAATATTCAGGCAGTAATACTTTTCCTGCCTTTCAAGGATAGAGTGAGGCTTAACCACTTAAAAATTGCAAAGTGTTTTGAATATACCCAGCACTACATAACCACTAAGTATTATTTATTATCGTTGGTAATAATAAGGCAGCCCATCTGAAAAAGAGAACCTTGGAATAAATCATAGCATATAAATTTGGCTTTGTTCAATGCAGGTTGCAAAAGAGTAATGTAACCTTCCTTTTTAATTTATATTTTAAGAAAAACAAGGGACTTTTTAATCACACTATGTCTCCCATTTAACAAACATTGATCAAGCAGAGCTCCCAGTGTAATGAAGCCCTCACTACTAGAGAGAAATGGAGGGAGGGAGAAAAAGGGGGGGGGGGAAGAATGAAAGAAAGAAAAAAAAGAAAAGATTTGGATGCTTTTGTCTCTTTCGTCGTCTGACCACCTTTCAGTCCCTCTCAAGCAGTTGCAAGTGAACCAAAGGATACAGAAGATTAACTCGCAAGACATTTGGCCAGCCCTGGTCTCTTTTGGAAAATTAGTTTTGCTTGTTGCATGTGCCAGTCTCCTGCTCCAGAACTCATCTCTGCAAGGAAATCTTTTAATTACCTCTTCCCCCACAAATGACAGCTTTCACCACTGGAGTTGAGTTCTTGGACATTAGCAATTGAATAGGAAGCCTTCATACTGTATATCATTTTAATCTTTCATGTTTAAGTAAGCCAGATGGCTTATTATTACAAGCCCTGTCTCAAAAAAGCACAAACTTTCTATCAGAGGATTTGTAAGATGATGGTAAAAAAGGGAGATTTTGCATCACATAAAATGGCCTGAATTTTAATTGCACATCATAGTTTGGCAGTAATTTCCCCGTAATTACCATTCCTGCTAAATGAATAGGTGGATTAGATGGATAACTAAAATGGCATTGAAACTTCTGAGGATGGAGATTTATCTTTAAAATATGGAATGACTAAGTAAAGTTGTCAGTTCCTCCTATGAAATAGCCTACTTTTAGACATTTCTCCTTGGTAAAGGGCCTACATGAACAGAAGTTTAAGCTCTGATTTTTTTAAGTTCTTACTGTTCTAACCTCACAGCTCAAAGATACCTGAATTTATTTATTTTTACCTTGCAGCTGTGAAGTTCTTTGAAGCAATTTTTTTCAGAAAGCTTGGAAATATTATTGTGAAAGTTTTAAATGTTCCAGTTATTCTATATCTTGGTAAAACAAAATATTTAAATTTATATAACATATTAACTATGGTTACATTTGCAAAAAATCCAAAATAACCAGGATCATCCATTGGACTTAGTTAAAGGTATCATATTTTCCTTATCTTTTGTGTTACCATATTCCCATCAGTTAGTGTATTAAATATGTACAACTTACAAAAAAAAACCTTTAATATTTATTTTTGAAATTCTTAGGAACACTGTTGAAACCCTAAAGACTAGAGGAAACATTCTTCACCATGAATGGAACAGTATTACTCACAAGCTCTGGGATCCAAACCCAACCATGATTTCAATCTTGAATTAATGAAATAAAGTCATTTCAATATACTGTGGCAGCTAGGTGACACAGTGGATGAAGCACCAGACTTAGAGTCAGGAAGGCAAGTTCAAATCTAGTTTCAGATACTTACTGGCTATGTGACCCTGGACACTTAACCCTGTTTCCCCTGGTTTCCTCATCTATAAAATAAGCTGGAGAAAGAAACGGCAAAATCCTCCAGTATCTTTGTTAAGAAAACCCCAAATTGGATCACAAAGAGTTGGACACAACTGAAACAGCTGAACAACAACAATATATTGCACTTTAGTTACAGTTATATATTTAACTCTTTTTTTCCCTTGCTGAACTAATTGGAATAACATAAATAATGTAAGTATATTGAAGAACAGTTAGAGAGACCTTACAACTTCTGCAGCAACTAGAGTTTGATGCCTTGGGGAAAGATGCACAACTTTTTTCTCACCAAGGTGGTAGGAAAGCTATTGGGTTTAGGCCAAGCCAGTCACTGAATATGGCATAAAAATTGAGGTATATCATGTACCTCACTCTTTCTTATCCTTTTTCTTTATGTATTTACATAAAGAAATTACTTTGGGTGTTCTGGTACACTGTAATTGTAGATGTCCTTTAGGGACCTGGGGAAAAGGGCAACTATACTGCAAGAAATTGCATAGAACTAGTTATGAAGGTTACTTATAAAATGTGCATTTAAGAAAAAAGAAAAACTAGTCATTGGTGAAATTTTTGACTTGTCACAATCCCGATTCCTTTTGGCAGGTTGGACTATTTGCAGTATAAGAAATAGATACAGATAAACATCAGAGCCTGGGGGGAGGAAGGAAGGAAGGAAGGAAGGAAGGAAGGAAGGAAGGAAGGAAGGAAGGAAGGAAGGAAGGAAGGAAGGAAGGAAGGAAGGAAGGAAGGAAGAAAGGAAGGAAGGAAGGAAGGAAGAAAGGAAGGAAGGAAGGAAGGAAGCTAGGAAGCCTTTAAATACTATCCACTATGTGCCAGGAACTATACTAAGAATTTTACAATTATCTTGTTTAATCCTCAGAACAACCCTGAAAGAGAAGAGTATGGTCCCATAATCTGAGGATCCCAGCAAGGGTCCTTGATGGGGACATATGTCTCTGTCTTTCCTAGTTCAATAATCTATTGAGATACAGAGAAACAGCATGTTGTGCATGTTTGCTTTTCTCCAGATGTCTTGTTGCTGTGGTAGCAATTGGCAGGGGCTACTATTTCCAGTTAGAATCATGCCTTTGATAAGAATTCCATTCATATTCATTTCTGAATCAGTTATTTTTGAAGGACTTGCTCTACTATGCTAAGGTCATATCTAAGTACCTACACTTAACATCTGGCCCTTCTGGCCTTTGGTGTAAGTAGTCTGAGGGGGTGAAGGGAAGGTAGCTAGGAAGGTGGAATGGAGAAAGGAGAGAGGAAGGTAGAGGAAGGGAAAGGAAGGTAGCATCCCCAGGCCTGGCAGGGGGAAATTGACCAGAGCTCTTCAGGGCTCAAATAAAAGATCAGAGAGCAATTTAGGGTTTAAAATAGATAGGTTTTATTTAAATTAGAAAGGGGAAGTTTTAGGAAAAACTAGGCGGTAGACGGAAAGGGGAAAAGGCGCCAAGAGAGAGATCAGGGTAGATGGCATCAGCCAGCCTCCAGGCTCAAGAGAGCAGTGCACCTCCCAAAAGGAGCCAAACTTTCTCTTTTATACTTTCTCCTACACCTCCCACAAAGGAAGTGGGAGGTGTCAGGGGAAGTTGTAGCAGGGAGCCCTGGAAGACTATTTCCAGGGCTTACAATAAATTTAAAATGACACAGCAGCATATCCGGAAGGTAACAGAGATATTGCTTTTAAAGACAAAGTCAAGTGTCTTTCCCAAAAGATTCAAATTCTATAGCCTCCAGAAGAAGAATCTCTATTATAGCACCTCATTTTTAAAGGAAACACTACTGGAAGAACCAGAATAACTGGAATGATGAGGAAGAAAAAGTCTCACAATCTTTCTTCTGAAGAACAGGTATGCCTAGACAGAGCCAGATTCACATGGAAAGCTTAAGGAGAATGCTGGACAAAGCAGTAAGATGCCTTCATCATAGAGTTGGTATATTGGACCATTTGGAAGCAGCCTTGTTACCAGCGGTCAGTAAGAGGACCACTGGACTCTGAATGTTTAAAACCATTTTTGGAGACTTTCATGAGACCATCATCCTAACTGATATCAGGTAAAATACATCAAAGTGTTTTTTTTTAATTTTGTGAATGTGAATACTCCCTCTGTGAATATAGATCACAATATAATCACATATTCACTGACTGTGCCTTAGTAGAAAGTTTTAGGAGTTACTGAAGCTAAAATAACTAAAATAGCCAAATTTCTGGAGGTGGACTAGGTATGGAAAGAAGAAAAGTCTAAAAATACTAGAAAGATAAGAAAGGGTCAGGTTTCAAAGAGTTTTAAATTCTGAACAGAAGACTTTAGATCTGATCCTTTAAAGTGACATGAGCAGACTTATGCTTCTGGAAAACCACTATGACAGCTGAGTAAATGACAGTCCCTGGAACATAGATGCTTAATAAAGGTTGATTGATTGAAAGATGATTGGGTGGATTAGAGGGAGGGGTCATGGTAAGGTAATCAAAAGAAGGTTATTGCAATAGCCCTAGGGGAGGTAATGAAGCCCTGAACTACAGAGATCCTATATGAGTAGAAAGAAGGGGACAGATATGAAATATGTGAAAACAAGAAGGGCAAGATTTAGCAATAAAATCATTATGTGATTGAAAGTAAAGAATATAAGGTGACTCTGAGGTTGTAATCCTGGATGACTGGGAGAATTCGAGCTCCCTCAAAATTGTAGCAAAATTGTAGCAAAATTGTAAAGAAGGAAGGATTTAAGAGGAAAGATAAGCTTTATTTTGGACATGTTGAGTCTAAAATGCTTATTGGACTGATGTGGGACTGGAGCTCAGGCAAGAGACTTGGACTGGGGATGTCTATATACATATATATACATATACATACACACATATATATCCATATTTGTATGTATGTGTGTCTTGAAAGAACAGAGGAGAAAATGAAGAAAATATAGGGCAGAATCTTGAGGGTATATCAGATAACTAGTGGATGAAAAAAAGAATGAAGGAGACTAAAAATGAGTATCCTCCACATACTATGAGAACTGGAATAGTGTCAGGAAAAACCTAGAAATGAAAAAGTATATAAAACTGAGCTAAATGAAAGAGTATTCTCTAGAAGGCAAATAACTATATCAGATGTTACAAAGAGATGTGGAAGGATAAGGATAAAGAAAAGACAGTTTAAATTAATTAAGAGATAACTTGGTAACTTTAGAAAGACAGGTTTCAGTTGAATGATGAAGTTGGAATTCTGATCACAGAGGATTTAGAAGTAAGTGATGGGAGAGGAAGTGGAAGCACTTAGTATAGATTACTTTCTCAAGAAGTTTAGCTGAGGAGAGAAAAGATGTGGGTCAATAGCCAGAAAGTATGGCTGGTTTAAGTGAGGTTTTCCTTAAAGGAAGGGTGAAAAAATAGATGGGAAAAAGGGAAAGAGACAGTAGTAGATGGAGAGATATACTACATGTTTCCTGATATATCAAATTACCAAAGCGATGTTGTATAGGATTAGAAAGAATAATAATTTTAGTAAAAGGTAAAAATTAATAAGGGATGATAGTTAAAAAAGATCAAGAAAGGTTTGTTGTTATCAGATCTTGAATCATACTATAGAATAATAATTATTGAAACTGTCACTGAATCAACAAATAGAAAAAATGGATGAGTGGAACTGTCTAGATAAGGAAGAAATGGAACATATGCACAATGGAGTATTTTTTTTAAACCCTTACCTTCCATTTTGGAATCAATACTCTGTGTAATGGTTCTAAGGCAGAAGAGCAGTAAGGGGGAGGCAATAGGGATTAACTGACTTGCCCAGGGTCGCACAGCTAGGAAGTGTCTGAGACCAGATTTGAACCCAGGACCTCTCATCTCTGGACCTGACTTAATCCACTGAGCCACCCAGATACCCCCAGATTAGTTTTTAATAAACACCAAGAACTGCAGTAAGGGATATCAGTATCACAATAAATTCCAAATGGATAAATTAACTCTGAATATAGAAAAAAATCTGCATGAAATAAAATAGAAGAAATAGATTTTATTATTTTTATTTATGAAGAAAGTAAAGAATTAATAACAAGATAGGAGTTAGCAGAGATAATGTAAGTCAAGACAAATAATATAAAATTGTATTAGCATTGGTATTCACATTTTACCAGTACTCCATTGACTGAAGGGCAGAGAAAAGGGCTCCTTCTAAGGCACACAGACCAGCTATTTCTTCATTCCACATCCAACTACAGTCCTTCGGATAAGATAGGATGTGTCGATTATATCAAATAAGAAAATTTTAAAAGCATTTTTACAAATAAAATTCATGCAACTAGTATCAAGAGAAAAGATATAGATAGGAGAAAGATCTTTGTATTCATTTTCAGAAATTCACAACACATAAGGAATTGAAGCAAATATATGAAATTTAAATTGATTCTTCAAATAACATGTAGTCAAAGAATATTCAGGGTTTTCATAAGAAAAAAATTATAACCTTCTGAAAATAAATCTTCAAAGTCACTAATATTCATAGAAATATAACATTTAAATAACCCTAAGATATAAATTTGATACTTATTAATCTAGAAAGATATAAAGAAACAAGAAAACTAATTGTTCAAAGTGACTCTAGTAAGGTAGGCACATTAATTGAGAACTTTGAATTAATCAAAAATTTAGTAAAACCATTTGAAAATATGGAAGAATCATTACTAAGACTCATACACTTTGACCCAGAGGTTTCAATCTCTACCAAGAAACTTAGTGAGAACAAGAAGAAACTTGTGTAGAAAAAATGTTCCTAGCAGCATTAATTGTGATGACCAAAAAATATGCAAGCAAAATATGTGCCCATGCAACTAAGGAATGACTAAACAATGCTTTATATATAAGTAGAATAGAATATTATTGTGTTGTAAGAATTAAGAATGTGAAGAAATTAGAGGAATGTGGAAAGACATATTCAATATATAATATATATGTACTTATATATATTCATATATGTATATATTAACAAATGAGTGATAAAGTAATTTATTCATCATTTGAAAATGACCAAGATTTGAGGTAGTGGTGTAATTCTGAACAATAGAAGATGAAAGGTATGTATTAAAGGCCGAGGTCTCATGGAAAGAGAATGGGGAAGATGAAGATGGTTAGAGTAAAGACAGTATGGATTTAGAATGGCATATATATATCAATGTTTGGTGACTGATTGACTCTGGGGCTGGATCTCTGTCCACCCAAATATTACTCATATATATGTAAGTTAATATATTTACATGTGCCTATATATTATTACACATATAAGAAAAAGGATTATTGTTGATGTGAGCTTATACCTGAATCACCAGTGTATAGTCAGACTATCCAGTTATCAGAGGCATGACCAAAATTACTATAAATCAAGAAGAATAAGGAAGAAAAGATATGGCATATGTTAGAAACAACTTAATCCTCATCAGTTTAAGCAGGTAATTAATAATAAAAAATGAGAAATAAACAATAAGAATGACATCAACATTGATTAGAACATTCCTACATAGAAGTTTAACCAGTGTAAATTAATTGTCACAACAAGGCTACCAAAAGCCCAGAAAGCTCCTTAGTCAGCAAATATCATACCCAATTCACCAAACAGAGAGTGATAGCTGCCAAAGGCTACACTCCACTATAATATAAACTCATCTGTAAAATCTTACAAAGAAGGATGATGGATGATTATAAGTAGTATTATTTTGTAAAGTAAAGGGAAGCAGTGAAGGATAAACCCAGATTAAAGGAAGATTGATAAGACATTCAGCTAAGGCAAACTCATCCCATGGGCTTAAAAAAAAAGTCTTACCTTCTGTCTTAGAATTGATTGGGTTCCAAGGCAAAAGAGCAGTAAGGGCTAGGCAATTGGAGTTAAGTGATTTGCCCAGGAATACATATCTAGTAAGTATCTGAGGCCAGATTTGAACCTAAAGACTTCCCAATCATCCCATAGACTTTTATGGGAGAGTAAACTGAAGAAAAGTGGGAAAGAGGGTTCCGGGTTAAGATGGCGGCAGAGTAAGAAGCAGCTCTTAACCTCTCCTGACCGAAACACACAAAACTCCTCAAGGGGACATAAAAACAAGTCCAGACGAACGGAGGAACCCCACAACAGGGCACAGCGTGGAAGGTACATGGAATCGAGGCATTTCCATACTATAAAGGGGTGAAACAGCTCTCAATAAATCGCGGGCTGAGCAACCACCCCACCCCCAACCCCTCCACACACAACACCTATAGCGCCGAAGCCAGCTAAAAAGAAATAGAGCAAGTTTGTGGCACCCATCGAATCATTGGCAGCTCCAGGGCCTGTTCCTGAGAGCAGCAAGATTTGGGACCCCAATAAGCCAAAGAACGCACACAAAATCTGAGCGCGGGAGCAGAGAGTAGACGCAGTGCGCAGAATGCTGACTCAGAGCTCAGACGCGGGCGGAGGCGTGGGTGGAGGCAGACACAGCCAGGAGCTAAAGCTCTGAAACCCTGAGTGGGGAACCAGCATGGACAGGTGGAAGCAGCGCCCTGAGACTTGTAAAGGAACCTCCTGCAGAGGATCAAGCAAGGGGGTCCACCAGGGGGCTTGACCTTGGAAAAAACCAGAACTCAGACCTCAGGAGCCAATAGACCGCGGACAGACCCTGAGCGCGGGGATAAACCTGAGAAGCTGCTGGGCTAATGATGGCTACTCAGTCTCAGGAAGTTCAGAAGAGAAAGAATAACAACAAGAAAAAGAAGTCTTTAACACTCGACAACTTTTACACAGAGAAAATCCAGACAACCAAGCAAACAGAGGAGGAGAACAAACAAGCATCCGGACCCTCCTCAAATAAGGAAAACTCCTCACAAGCTATGGAACAGTTCAAAACTGAGATTTTGAGGAAAATGGAAGAGATCTGGCAAGAAAATAACTGTTTAAAAGGTAGAATCTTGCAAATGGAAAGTGAGGCTCAGAAACCAAATGAACTGATAAGCAAATTGAACACCAGAAATGTTGAGATTGAAAAGGAATACTGGAAGATTATGGCCAAAAACCAGAAGATTACAGCCGAAAATCAGAAGATTATAGCCGAAAATCAAAAGATTATGGCCGAAAACCGAAAGATTATAGCCGAAAACCAATCCCTAAAGGCTAGAATTGAGCAATTAGAAGCTAATGATCTCTCAAGACAACAAGAACAAATAAAACAAAGTCAAAAGACTGAAAAAATAGAAGGAAACATGAAATATCTCAATGAAAGACTGACAGATCAAGAAAACCGGTCTAGAAGAGACAATTTGAGAATAATTGGTCTTCCAGAAAAACCAGAAATTAATAGAAACCTGGACTCCATACTAACAGAAATAATCTAGCAAAATTGCCCTGAAGTCCTACAACAAGAGGGGAATATAGACATTGAGAGGATTCATAGAACACCTGCGACATTCGATCCAGAAAAGAAAACACCCAGAAATATAATTGCAAAATTCAAGAGTTTACAAGCAAAAGAAAAAATCTTACAAGAAGCCAGAAAGAAACAATTCAAATATCAAGGAGCACCAATCAGGATCACACAGGATCTGGCAGCCTCCACGCTAAAAGATCGCAAGGCTTGGAATACGATATTCAGAAAGGCAAGAGAGCTGGGCCTGCAAGCACGGATCAACTACCCATCAAAATTGACTATATATTTCCAGGGGAAAGTATGGGCATTCAACAAAATTGAAGAATTCCAGGTATTTGCACAGAAAAGACCAGGGCTAAATGGAAAGTTTGATATCCAACCACAAAAATCGAGAGAAACATGAAAAGGTAAATAAGATACAGAGGGGAAAGAAAGAAAACTTATAACTCCCTAAGAAAAAATCGCCAGGGCCTGATGGATTCACAAGTGAATTCTATCAAACATTCAAAGAGCAACTAATCCCAATACTATACAAATTATTTGATATGATAAGCAAAGAAGGAGTCCTACCAAATTCCTTTTATGACACAAATATGGTACTGATTCCAAAGCCAGGGAGATCAAAAACAGAGAAAGAAAACTACAGACCAATCTCCCTAATGAACATAGATGCAAAAATCTTAAATAGAATACTAGCAAAGAGACTCCAGCAAGTAATTTAAGAAGATCATCCACCATGATCAGGTGGGATTTATACCAGGAATGCAAGGTTGGTTCAACATTAGGAAAACCATCCACATAATTGACCATATCAACAGTCTAACAAACAAAAATCACATGATTATTTCAATAGATGCTGAAAAAGCCTTTGACAAAATACAGCATCCATTCCTATTGAAAACACTGAAAAGTATAGGAATAGAAGGACCTTTTCTAAAAATAATAAATAGTATATACTTAAAACCATAAACAAACATCATATGCAATGGGGATAAATTAGAAGCCTTCCCAATAAGATCAGGAGTAAAACAAGGATGCCCATTATCACCTCTATTATTTAACATTGTACTAGAAACACTAGCAGTTGCAATTAGAGAAGAAAAAGAAATTGAAGTTATCAAAATAGGCAATGAGGAGACTAAGCTATCACTCTTTGCAGATGATATGATGGTCTACTTAAAAAATCCTAGAGAATCAACTAAGAAGCTTGTAGAAATAATCTGCAACTTTAGCAAAGTTGCAGGATACAAAATAAATGCACATAAATCATCAGCATTTCTATACATTTCCAACACACTAGAGCAGCAAGAAGTAGAAAGAGAAACACCATTTAAAATCACCCTAGACAATATAAAATACTTAGGAATCTACCTACCAAAACAAACACAGCAATTATATGAAAACAACTACAAAACACTTTCCAAACAAATAAAACTGGATCTAAACAATTGGAAAGCCATTGATTGCTCATGGGTAGGACGAGCTAACATAATAAAAATGACAATTCTACCCAAATTAATTTACCTATTTAGTGCCATACCTATCAAGCTACCAAAAAACTTCTTTACTGAATTAGAAAAAACTATAACAAATTTCATTTGGAATAACAAAAGATCAAGAATATCAAGGGAAATAATGAAAAAAAATGTGAAGGAAGGGGGCCTAGCAGTACCAGATATTAAACTATACTATAAAGCAGCAGTCATCAGAGCGAAAGGAGCAGAGCCAGAAGAACTCTGTACACAGAGACTGATATACTATGGTAAAATTGAATGTAATGGACCTCTGTACCAGCAGCAATACAATGCCCCAGGACAATTCTGAGGGATTTATGGTAAAGACGCTACCCACATTCAGAGGAAGGACTGCAGGAGAGGAAACATATAAGAAAAACAACTGCTTGAATGCATGGGTCAGGGTGGACATGATTGAGGGTGTGGACTTGAAACTACCACACCAATGCAACTACCAACAATTTGGAAATTGGTCTTGATCAAGGACACATGACAAAACTAGTGGAAATGTGCATCGGCCATGGGTGGGGGAAGTGCGGGGGGGTGAAGGGGAAAGGAGGAGCATGAATCATGTAACCATGTTAAAAATGAATATTAATAAATGTTTGAAAAAAAAGAAAACTGAAAAAAAACTGGGAAAGACTTGTGAAATTCATTTAGCAAGCTATACTCTCCATCAAGGACAATGAAAGTGTCATGCCTAGAACCCAGTATCAAAGTCCTGGCAGTTTGTATACATTGAGATGAAATGGATTTAAAGAGAACAGCAATAGGAAAGGCAGACAAATTGGACTCAAGTTCTTGGAGGAGGAGACAGCAAAGCATTAGGGGATTGATACCCAGGTTTTCTGAAAAAGAAGATACCAAAGCTACAAGGGAAAACTCATACTCTGAACACTGAAAAAAAAAGTCAGCCAAAAGAATATATATGAACCTATGTACATGCTCTGTTATCTAGATAGATACTTTATGAAAATAATTTATATATTAATTTAATTTAGTACATCTTTTATGAAGAACAAGTAGGTGTTCCAAGCAGTATTCAATAATGAACCATATATTTATAATTTCAAAATTGATTAAAAGATGTACAGGATATAAGATCCCACTATCTTTATTGTTTGAGTATGGAAAAACATTTGAGGCAGTAAACCCAAATGCTACCTTACACATGCAGTTTGCAAACAGTGTGTTTCCTTGCTTTTGTATTCAGAGGCAAATCAAAACTATTTAAAAGTCTGTGGAACATATAACAGAAATTACCCTATTAACAGAGCTGTGATCATAAAAAAAACAAGCAAGACAAAATAGAGAAATATATCCTAAATAAAAGTGTTCATCACTGTGTTTGAGGAGAACCAGCCCAGGGTCCAAGTTAAGAGATTTCCTGTGGATGGTGAGATCAGAAGGGCCTTTTGCCAATAAGTATTTCTTGAGTATATGAGAGACATTTATCCTGTTTGTAGATGACATTGTATTGATTGCATCAAGCTCTGGAATATTGCAAAACCTCCTAAAAGAATTTTATAATTACTTAAAGGAGTTTGCCTTGACCATCCATATAGGAAAGATCAAGTGAATAAAGATTGTCTTGCTCAGATTTCATCACATATTTGGATAGGCAACCTATAGATTATGTCCATGAGAATGTATATCTAAGATAGACAGTATAGATGCACCATGAGTTGGTGCCAGGTTTGAACAAAAGAATAGGATGTATTACCATCATAGCTCCCTGAATGATCTCATGGAAGCAAAGGCTCATCTTTTTAAAAATCAACATTCTACCAATGTAGCTAAATGGCAACAAGACAAAATATAATAGTAACAGAAGAGCTAAAAATTAATCTTAGACAGGGGCAATAGAAAGGCAAACAGTAGGTACAAATAGATTTCAATTAATAAGGTATTCTAGATTAGACCAAGAGTAAACTATGTCATCAAGAAATTTTATGATATGAAAAAAACAATAATTATCATTTGTACAATACTTTAAGGTTTATAAAAACATTATGTATGCATACAAACATGCACACATATATGCACATATATTCTTATTCAACCATCATGATAACACTGTAATGTAGGTGTCATTATTATCTTCATTTTACAGAAAAGTGAAGCTGAGAAAAAATAAGTGACTTGATGCGTGTCACATGGTAGTAAGCAACTAAGGCAATATTTAAGCTCATCTTCTGGCCTCTATGTCTAAAAGTCTATCTTCTACTCTGCCTAAATGTTAGATAAGATGGCACGGTTATGGTGTGACAGTGAGAGATGACAAAAGAATAGTCAGAGTGTTCCCTGTGTTGTCAAAGAAAAAGAGAAGAGGACCTCCATTATGTTGAGAGGATTCCCTGTGTAAAACTTTTGGAAAGATAGGGACAAGAGTTATACATGTTTGGCTGGCAAAGATGGGTGCAAGTGCCTGGCACACAATAGTCATTTAATAAATATTTACTGATGGTTGGTTACACTGCGGGGAGAACTTCTAAAATTATGTAATCACAGTTCCATTTGAGTATTTAAACATTGGAGTATAATATATGTATTTTGAAGTTCCCATGTATTTAATGATATGTATGTATATATTTTCATGTATTATGAACATATGTATATTAACCCACAAATGATGTATTTATTAATGCATACATAATTTATTTATATAAAAGAGGTTAAAAATGAGCTTCAAAAAGGAGGTATAGGTTAGGGAGAGAGCAAGTGTTAAGAACCTTGCTAAGCTGTGATCATACAGTCCTAAAATTCATAATGAAAAAAGAGGAAAACTCTAGGCTTAGGTGAGGTATTCTAAAATGCAGCAGAAAAGTATTTAAAGAGTCAAAAGTAGAGTATCCCCTAAAGTCTAGGACCTAGAACTTGATATTCTAAGAGGAAAATGGGCTCAAGAAGGAGGAGAGACTCTCAAGAATAAGATTCTATCACTGGAGTTTAAAAAATAACCTTCAAAGAATGTTTAAAGAGATCCTTGGGACTAGACAAGTTATTCCTCAATCAGCTCATATTTTCAAAGGTCACACATAGAAGAACTGGAAGCAATGGTGGGCAGGTGAAAACAAAGACAAAACATAATATCTGCCATTTCTATGACACTTTAAGTCTTAACATCCATGATCATATTTGAAGTTCACAACAACCTTTTAAGATCTATTTTATAGTTTTCATTTGTTTATTTTTATAGATGAGAAAACTGAGGTTCCGAAAGGTTAAATAAATTACACATTATCAGACAGCTAACAACTCTGTACCAGAATTAGCATTTTCTTTAAAAAACAAACAAACTTTACATTCCATCTTAGACTCAAAAAAGTGTATTGTTTCCAAGGTAGAAGAGGGATAAGGGCTAGGCAATTGCGGTTAAGTGACTTGCCCAGGGTCCCCCAGCTAAGAAGTGTCTGAGCCAGATTTGAATCCATGACTGCCCATTTCCAGATCTGGCTTTTTAGCCACTGAACTACCTAGCTTTCCCAGGAAGTGGAACTTTTAACCTGTCTTCCTAACTCCTATATCTCAAGGTCCAAAATGACATATTGCCTCTCAAAGAATCTTTAAGTCCTATAAGAATGTCAGGAAGAACTTCAGATAATATGAGCAACAAAATGGAGGACTAGGCATTTTATCTGACTCCCATGATCTCTTAAACCTCTCCAAATAGAAATTACACATCAAATATAAAACAATTTCAGCACTCTTCATGGTGTAAAACATCCATAATCCAAAAGAAGATATTAACAAGAGGATATGCATAAAATGGCTCACATGTGTGGTGTTAAGGCTGTCCTCCTACCTATAGCACAAGGCTATTGTGTTAAAAAAGGAGGTAGAATAGACATCTCTAGTCTATTCTTCCTCTACCCTTGTCTAAGTGTTTCTCCAGGACTTTAATACCTACCAGGAGAAGCAGAAAGATGGAGGATGGAGGCTTCTCTGTTCTCTTAAGAGAGAAGGGGTACTATCTAAAAAATGGATATATACATATTTCCTTGTTCATCTAGGATAGTGTTGCCAAAGTATTGGCATGGGTGCCAGGTCAACATGGGGATACTGCTCCATTCCCCCTTTTCCAAGTATCTGTAGGCATTTTTGCATGCCTTGACCCTCTTTCCAGCTGCCCAATGCAAGCCCTCTAGAGTAATGCAGGAGCTCATAGGGAGCTTGTAGTTGTAGTTTGGGCACTCAAACTTGAAGACCTTCTCCAACACTAACCTAGGGGAAAGGATCAGGTTTAACCTCTGATCATTTTATCATTTTTGTCCATTTTGGAGGTAGGACCCCAAGCTCTATATCCAAAGCTTGATCCTTTTCCCACCAAATTCCAATTCCATAATGTACATACATACAGAGTAGCAAAGAAACCCATTTATACAAATGACAGAAAAACAAACAGAGAAAGTATTCATAAAAGAATATATACTAGAAAATAAAGAGTAAAGGAACTTTTCCATTGAGGGAGAGAGAGAGAGAGAGAGAGAGAATATGAGAAGAGAGAATTCTAGGCCAAAGGGAAAATATCCAAAGTTTCTAGTATTGCAAGCTGGAAATAGAGACTGCTATATTCTCTTATGTCTTCCCACAGTCTTTTTCTGTTAACAATCTAAAATGGGATTGATCTCTTCCATCTTCACTCTTGAAAATGGAAATTAGAAGTTCCAGAAGTGACTTTACACTTGAAGAGTCCCAAAGTAAGTTGAAGAAGCCTTCAATTCTACTCTCACCATCTTCATCCTACCCATCACTCAGAGTATTCATTTCCACCAATAAGGAGAGTATCCCATGCCACTGGGCTTTCAAACAGGAGTGACAAAGGTTTAAAAAAATGAACTGAAACACACTAACTGTAGCTCACTCAGCAACCTTCCATAACTACACATCTACCAACAATGAGGATACACTAACAGCCCCAAGGACCTAACAGTTGAGTCAAGAATTACAAAGAAACCCAACCTTATGCCCTAGTTCCCACTCTCTTTTTCCAGTGCTGTGGAGTCCTTAGCTCACAGCTATGCATATGTTCAAGCAGCAATAGACTTGGTAAACTTTTTCAGGAACAAAAACATGCTTATGGCCACAACCCATTGTCAATGGTGCTGCAAAGCTTTGAACTGCTGGTGCCAAGGCAGATAACTCTCCAGCACTGGTATGGTAGCTCACTAAATTCCCAGAGAGAGCTAGACAGGACATCAGGACAGGACACTAGGAGGAAACTAGTTCTACTGAAGTAGAACAGGTTGGGAGATGTACAATATTGCACTAAACCTGAGGGAAAGAGCACAGCATCCACCTGGTACCTGTTCTGACCACTCAAAAATTATTTGGTGAAGAGACTTAGGTTGGCAAACTGAATTGTCCAAAGTAAAAGGAATCTCTTTGAGATTCAGTCCCAAGGAAACCATCAGAGGGAACAATAAAAAAAAATAAAGAGGGAAAAATCAGGAAGGAAAAACTACTAAAATTACCAAAGTTCATGTAAAACCCAATGGAATTATGCGTTGACTATGGGAGGGAGTGGGAGGAGGGGAGGGAAAGAACATAAATCATGTAACCATGAAAAATTTTTCTTAATCAATAAAAATAATAAAATAAATAAAATTACCAAAGTTCTCAGAAGAAAATTCAAAGAGCTTGAATATAAATAGACAAATCAACAGAGAAAATATTAACAACAAATTGAGATAATTCTTATAGATCTAGTAAACAAGTTTAGGCATCTATATAAGAATACAGCAAAACAAAGGAAAATGAATCGAGCATTTGATGAGTTCCAGCTCCATCTTATCTTTTAAAACCTCTTCTTCCCTCTTTCTCTCATCTTCTGTTGAGTTTAATTTGTTTTTAGCACCTCTATGTGTAGGTTCAACTTTGGGCTAGTTCATATAAGACTGAAATTCATGAGATACTAGCTCCTCTTACTCTTTCTAAAACAGAATAAATTCTAAAAGGGAAACTGTACAGATCTATTTAATTTGACTAGTGGTCAAGTGAAAAGAAAGAAAGAATGCATATGACCTCCTGAAAGGAATCCCCAAATTAAAAACAGATAGGACTATGAGTCAAAATCCATAGCTATCCATTTTTAAAGAAAAAATATTTCAATCAGCCAGATAGGGGCAAAAATAATAAGGAACTACAGTTAGGATCACACAAGATAATTGACATCTACTCTGATGAAAAGAAAATCTTGGAATATGGTGTTCCTAAAGGCAAAAAAGCTTACATTCAACCATCTCTCCTCAGTCTATTTTAAATTTTCATCTGAGATCTCTCCTCCCTTTCTCTGCTAAATTCCTTGAAAAATTCATCTTCAGTAAATCCATCCACTTTCACTCTTTTCAGGTTCTAAAAAGCCAGCTCATACAAGCACTCAAAAGCCTATTATTTAACTTTTATTTGACATAAGTACTTTCTCTTCAGAAAAGTGCAAACACTAAAATTCAGAGCTCTATTTATTGTATTTTTGGTTGTCTAGCTTTTAAAAGTTATGGGGAAATGTTAATAATGTAAATTAACCTTAAAATAGTGTCCAGTGTACATATTTTTTCAGAGAGACAATAGTTAAATATTTACTAGTACACATCTATGTCCCAATCACTTCTAAACTTTCTAAAATCTGGCTGATCCTTCTTAGCCTCTCTATAATATTGGCACTGTTGATCCTCTTTTCATATCCTTTTCTTTCTAGGTTTTTGTGACACTACTCTCTTCTGGTCCTCCTCCTATCTGTCTCAATCTTCCTTCTCATTCTTCTTTTCTGGATCTTCTCAGTCTCCTGAGGTTTATATTGTGGACTCTTCTCTCTTCTCTTTCTATACTATATTTCTTAATGATCACATAAATTCTCAATGGTTCAATATCCAGATCTATATTTATAGTTTTAATTACTTTCTTAAGTTCTAATCCTGCAACTGCATTGTGAACACCTCACATTGTATGTTCTGTAGGTTATAAACTCTGTGTCAAAAAGAGAACTCATTATCTTTCACCCCAAACTCTGTCTTCTTATCAGCTTCCTTATTATAGTAGAGAAAACCTCCAACCTTCCAGTCATCCACAAGCAAAACCTCAATGTTATCTTCAACTCCTCATTTGCACTCATTCCATATATATATATATATATATAGTCCATTGTAAAATTTCATCATTTATACTTTTACAAAATCTCTCATATATGTCCCTTTCCCTTTAATTATGTGGCTACAGCTCTAATTTAGCCCTAGTTTGGACTCCTTGCTTCAAAATCTTTCTCTATTCCAAGATATCTATCATTCAGGGGCCAAAATGATTTTCCTAAAGCACACATCTGGCCATGTAATCCCTTATTCCATAAGCTCTAATGGTTCCTTATTACTCTCAGCGTCACATATCAAATCTTCTGTCCCTGTGAGATAGCTGACAAGGACCCTCAGCTTCTGGATGTCCCATAAACATTTCAAACTTGACATGTCAAAAATTAAATTATCTTTTCCTCAATACCTTTCCCTTTTCATTATTTCCCTATTGTGGTTGAGGGCATCATCATTTTTCCAGTCACCCAAATAGCAACCTGCATATTATAATATCCTTGACTACTTATTTTCAATCACTCCACCTATATAATATGTTGTCAAATCTAATTCCTATCATCACAATATCATATATAATATGCATGTTATCTGTCTATATATATATATGAATATATGTATGCCTGCGTATTGTTATGCACAAGGTGTGGGGGTAACTAGAAGGATAGACAGGAAGGTGCTTCTATATAAGCTGGGCCTGACCAGCCGGCCCAAGATCCTCAGATGGTAAATGGATCTAGGCTGAGTGGGAATAGTGATGCCTGGGTGTCCACTGAGGTGTGCTGGTAACCACCAGGGCTTATGGATGAACAATTCAGCTAAGCACCTGACCACAAACAGTGCCCAAGCCAAATTTTTTGAGGGAGAAGCTGTATATGTTGTTCAATAGCTCCTCTGGTTCCTTGGCTTGGAGTTAGATTAAATGACAAAGGTTGGTAATGGGCCAGTTGTTGGTATTTGATTGGATAATGGTAACTGACTGTGATCTTGGCAAATCCCTTTCCCCCCCTTTGGCTGTGGCTATTCACTTGCTCTTGGAATGAATGTCAGTCTTCACTTGAATCAAGTTTGAAATGGGGTTTAATGCTTTGACTCAAAGCAGGTAGGAATCAGGATAAGGAAAGAGGTGTCGGGAATGGATATGCTATATCTAATGAGAGTTAAAGTAATCTAATCAATGAGCAACAAGTTGGTAATTGGCTGGAGATTCTTCTCCCCCTCACAGACCCTGGTCAGACCCAGCCGTGGTATAGACCAAAGGAAAGGAAGGGATAGTGATAATCTTCTTGACAGCTGTGTTGTTGTTATCTCTCAGCTCTGTTTAGTAATAGGTGAATGAACTTCTTGTGGCAATAAGGTATGGATGCTGGATCTGCAGGTCTATAGGACTACCCACCCTTTACCACCCTCTCCCTCCAGAAATTCCCTTCTCAAGAGTGAGACCTTGAGTGGCTGAGCCCCTGGGCTGTTATGGAGATGGTCTCAACTGTCTTTTGCCCTTGGCTCATGCCATCTGGGTAAATTCCAAGTTCTATAACCGACAATCTGTCACTTAAGCTGTTCTCCATCCTTTCCCAGAAGTTATCTATAACAGTATATACATGTATGTGTGGACATGGATTCAAAAATATATAGACATGGATGTCCCCTCATAGAGCCACCACCCTAGTTTAAGCCCCCATTATGTCTCACTTGGAAAAGAATAACCTTCTAATTGATCTCCTTGACTCGTCTCTCCCCACTCTAATCCATCTCCCAAGTGATTTTTTTCTAAAAAGATCTGACCATATTAGACCCCAACTTGATAAACTCAACAGGCTCTGTATCACCTCCTAGATGAAAAATAAAGCCCTCTGTTTGTCATTTAAATCTTTTAATACCGTGACTCCCTTCTCCCTTTACAGTCTTCTTACATGCTATTCTTTTTCATGCTCTCTACAACCAATTACCTTTCTACCTATTCTTCCTCCCCCATTTTATTCCCTGACTTTTGTGTAAATGGAATTAGCTCACCCCCATTCATAGTTAAAACTCTAGCCACCAGAGATAATGTCATCCCCATCTCCCTTAGTGGGGAGGGGAGATGAGTTACCCACACGTGACAATAAGTAACAAATCAAGAACAAGGGACTGCCCTTTGGGCAGTCCAAAACAGTGTTGAGGCTGCCATTTGTCCACTTGAATTAGACATGGACCTCCAGGGTGTGACGAAAGCTGTTGTCTTTCAAATATGATGGTAAACTTCCTGTTGGGGCAGTTCACCTTTGAACTTGGTGCTGAAGGAACTTGGCTGAGACCTCAGGCAGCTTCCCCTCTGAATTGTCATGCAGGTAAGTTAGGCTGACTTCCTTGGACCTACCTTGGTGTTTTCCAGAGTCTCTACCTCAAGAAGGCTTCTTTGCCTCTCTAATTGCTAAGGTCTTGTGGCTAGTAGCCTAATTTAATTAATCTTTTAATTCTCACTCGGTCTGGACCTCCACCGGTCCGGACCAGAGTTTCTCTCTCTCTCTCTCTCTCTCTCTCTCTCTCTCTCTCTCTCTCTCTCTCTCTCTCT
>NC_058132.1:479712511-479733157 GCF_016433145.1 Gracilinanus agilis
AGGAAGGAAGGAAGGAAGGAAGGAAGGAAGGAAGGAAGGAAGGAAGGAAGGAAGGAAGGAAGGAAGGAAAGGTAATAGCTTGGGGATTGATTAGGAAAGCTTTCCCATAGGAATAGGCAATTGAGTTGAACCTTGAAAGCTAGGGGACATGGAGAGGTAGATATGACTTGGGAATGTATTCCAGGCATGACAGACAACCTATATAAAGGCACAGAGACGACAAGATAGAATGCCAAATTCAGGAAATTACAAGTAACTTGGGTTAGCTAGAATTTAGAAGGCATGAAGAGGACTAATATGAAATAATTCTGGAAATGTAGACTATAGTCAGACTGTGAAGTTCTTTAGATGTTCAGCTGAGGAGTTCATATTTACTCCTAGAGGTAATAAAGATCCAGTAAGGATTCTTGATCAGAGAAGTTACTTTTTGAGTTTTATAAAGATTTAGGCAGCTCTATGGAGGATAGAGTGGAATTGGAAGAATCTGGAAGCAGGAAGTCCACCAAAAAGTGGCTATGGACAATAATCTTAGAAGGAGAAATTTTCTAAATTCTGCTTTGGGCATCAATTTTTATTATGGAGAAAGCTTCTGGTGAAGCAAAAATGATTATCTAATCTTCACTCTTTTGTTTAATACTTTTTATTAAAAATTTACTGTTCCAGATACTGGGATAGGCCCTAAGGCTGCAAATGAAACAATCCCTCTTATTTGCTTTATTAGAGCTACTGGTGCAGTTTTATTTTTTAGAACACATCAACTGATTTTTTAAAACCACAGCTAGGTGGCTCAGTAAATAGAGGGCAGTGCCTGGAGTCAGGAAGACGTGTTCAAATTCAGCCTCTGACACTTAGTAACTGTGCAACCCTGGGCAAGTCACTTAGCCCTGTTTACCTCAGTTTCTTCATCTGTAAAATGAGCTGGAAAAGGAAATGTCAAATTACTCTGATATCTTTGGCCAAAAAATGCTGAAAGAAGTCCCAAAGACTCAGACACAATTGAAATGACTAAACATTTATAAAGCATCAACTCTGTGTTAAGTGCTAGATTACATTACACTGTGGTCTATAAAATCTACAATAGTATTGCATCTTAAAAACAATATACATGATTTTAAAATACTTTATTGCTAAAAAACACTAACCTTTATCCGAGCCTTCAATGAGTTGTAATTATTTTGCTGATAGAGGGTCTTGCCTTGATGCTAATGACTGCTGACTGATCAAGAGTGCTGGGTGCTGAAAGTTGAGGAGGCTGTGGCAAATTCTTAAAATGAGACAACGATGAAGTTTACACCATCAGTTGACCTTTCCTTTCACTTCAACACTGAAAGAGTGTTATGGAATTATTAAATGACCTAATTTCAATGGATAATTAATTGTTCATTACTAATAGTTAATGATAAATGATAATTGTTAATGATTCATGTTAATAGCTATAATAATCATGCATAAACATATAATTATAAATAATATCATATAATTAAATAATTAATTGTGTTTGTTTTGTTATATTTTATTTATATATAATGATATATAATATATGAGATAATATAATAGTAACAATAAATAATATAATATAATAAACACTATAAATAATTAGCTAATTATTAGGTAAATTGTTAATTGGTCTATTTTTAATATAGTTGTGTCCCACGGAATAGGGATGTCTGAAGAGAGGGAATGGTCAGTTTATGGAGCAAACACAATGTTTATTGATTTAAGTTCTCCATCTTTTATGGGCACAGAACATGGTGCTCCAAAACAATTGTTATAATAACATCAAAGATCACTGATTACAGATTACAATATCAATATAATAAAAATGAAAAACTTGAAATATTGCAAGAATTATCAAAATGTGACATAGAGATACAATGTGAGCACATACTGCTGGAAAAATGGCGCCAATAAACTTGCTTGATGCAAGGTTGCCACAGACCTATTTGTAAGAAGTACAATATCTGTGAAGTGCAATAAAGCAAAGTGCAATAAAAGGAGGTATGCCTGTACTGTCAAGAGCACCGCCATCTTTCTAATCAAACAGGTTCACAACCTACCAGTCATCTTCAACCCTTCACTCTCTTCTATTTCCCAAAAATAATCAGTTGCCAATCCTGTCTATTTTACTTTCCTAATGACTCCCATAGACACCATTTTTTTCTCATACCTGGACTATTACAATAACCTGCTGATTAGTCTTCCTGCCTCAAGTCTCTCCCCACTCCAATCTGTTCTCTAGTCAAGTGTCAAATGGATCTTCCTAAAGTTAAGGTTTGGCCATGTCACACCCCTACTCAGTACACTCATTTGGTTCTCTTTTAATTCCAGGATCAAACATAAAATTCTCTGTTTGGCTTTTAAGCCCTCCCTCCTTTTTTTACACATTATTCTGTGATTCAACAACATTGACCTCCTCACTATTCCTCATACAAGACATTCCATCTCCTAATTCCATGCATTTTCACTGAGTATCCCCATGCCTAGGATTCTGTCCTTCCTCATCTCTTATCTTCTGGCTTCCTCAGCTTCCTCCAAATCCCAGCTAAAATTCTACCTTCTGCAAGAAGCCTTTCCTGATCCTTTTTAATGCAACTGTCTTCCCTCTGTTGATTATCCCTGATTTATCCTACAAAGATCTTATTTGTTCGTGCATGCTATTATCTCCATTAGACTGTGAACTCCTTGAGAGCAGGGATTCTTTTTTCATTTTCTTAGCCCCAGAGCCCAACACAGTGCTTGGAATTGAATAGGTGCTTAATAAATTACATGCTTATTGACTTGACTTCCCATCCAAATCAAACTTTGTTTTTGTACATAGTAATATGAGAAAAGAATTGATTTTTAGAATTGGAAAGGACCTCAGCACTTATCTCATCCACACATACCCCACCTAAAGTTGGGAGATCAATGTATCTATTCAATGATATTATTATTATGTATTATTAAATGATAGCTAAGTGTTAGACACAGTGTGAAATATTATGCAGGCATACACAAACTAAATCAAAACATTCCTTACTTTCAATAAGCCTACCCTTTATCTGGGGAAGTACCATGGATATACACAAAGTATATATACTAAGAAAATGCAAGGTAATTTTAAAAGGAAAGTCTACTATAGCTAGATGAGCAGGGTAGGGTGGTTAGGAAAGACTTCATGGGGAAAGTGAGGCTTGAGCTAAGTTTAAAAAAAACAAACTTGAGCCTCTAAAAATCTTAAAAGGAGGTTAGGAAAATGTACATCCCAGGCAGAGGAGTCAAACTGTGTAAAGGATTGGAAACAGAAGATGGAGTGTGGAATAGCAAGAAGGTCAGTTTGACTGAAATGGAGGGAGCATTTAAAGAAGTTATATGTAAAAAAGCCTGAAAAGGTAGGTTGAAGCCAGATTGTAAGTGACTTTAAATGTTAAAAAAAAAAAAAAAAGTTTGTCTTTGACCCTACAGATAATAGGAATGTTTTGAATTTATTGAGCAGGGAGAAGCTAAGCTTTAGTAAAAATCAGAGTTGCGATTGTGTACACTAGGGTTTGGCAAGGTTCTTTTTTTCCCTCAGGATGTCAATACAATTTTCAACAATCATTTTCTGATATTTTGCAATCCATATTCTCTCTCTCTCTCTCTCATTCCTCTCTTCCTCAAGATGGCAGATATGATATAGGTTGGGCATGTGTTATCATACAATACATATTTCCATGTTCATTGTGCTGAAAAAGGAAGGCACATATCACTTGCATTAGAGAAAAATTTATGAAGTAAATAAAGTGAAGAATGGTATGCTTCAATCTGCATTCAAACTCTGTCATTTCCATGATGATGGAAAGCCTTTTTCCTCATGAGTCCCTAGGAATTGTCTTGGGTTCTTACCTTGCTGATAACAGCAAGCCATTCTCTGTTGTTAATCATAAACTATTGATACTGTGGAAAACAGACTCCTTGCTCTGCTCACTTCACTTTGCATCACTTCATATGAGTTTGTCAAGGTATTTTTTGTCATCTTCTTATTCATCATTTCTTATTTCACTATAGCAACCCATTGCAACCATATGCACAATTTGTTTAGCCATTTCTCTATTGATGGACATTCCTTCAATTTCCAGTTCTATGCCACCACAAAAAGAGCTAGTATAAATATTTTTGCATAAGCAGGTCCTTTTCTCTTATCTTTGATCTCTTTGTTTGTGTGGTTCTCAACATATACACCTAACACCTCAACTAAGCTTTACATGGAGAATCTTCCCTAAACCCTATTATATCTATATCAGATTACTTACTTTCTCAGGGAGGAGGGAGGGAAAGGAGGGAAAGAATTTAGAACTCAAAATTTATGGTAATTGGGGAAAAAATGAAATATTATTTTTAAAGCCCTATTATACACCCAACCAAGATTGAAGAGAAAAGGACTTGATAATAGCCATTATGTCAGTGATAAAACATCAACTAGAATTCAGTAATAAATGTGTGTAGTGAATCTAAGATTTTTGCTCCTATACCTAACCATGGACAATCCCAATTAATAAGCAGTTATTACAAAAAAAATTCAACAATCTCATGGTCATGTCTCACTTGACATGAAAAGAACTATATTTTAATTGAGATAAAATAGCAAAGTGAATAAACTCATATTCCTATTTCAGTTCCTTAAATTACTAATTGGATGAAATTGAACAAGTCATTTAAATTCCTTGAATCTTGGTTTCCTCACCTATAAAGTAATGACAATACTTGCACTATTTATATCACAGAGTTTCAAGAAAAGTAAAAGCAATATAAAATTGTGAGGTGTCATTCTTTTGAGTTATTGTTTAAAGGGTTTAAATTTTTCACACTCAATTGACATTGTAGAAGAAATGACAGAGGAAACAGTATGTAGTCCATGGAACAAATACAGAATTAGAAGCAATGCAATTCAGTGGACTAAAACATGAACCCTCTTGACTGTGTTTTCAGCTGAATAACAAGGAGGATGATATTGACCTCCCTGATGAGTCCTTGGGGAGAATAAGATGATTCTTATGAGATGTGACAAAATAGTAAAAGCCCCATAAAACTGCCTAAGAACCATAACCATGGCCCCAAGTAGGCTTAGTAACTAACCCTAGCATTAAAAGGGAAACCAAAGTGTCAATCTCCCAACTCTAAAAGGAAGCCTGAAGGTGTGTGCTTTTTTTTATAGTCCATTTAACTTGTCTCTGGAACCTGCTTCTTAAAGAGGTTTGGGAGTTAGATGTGCACATTTCACACACGGAGGGCTGGATAGATTACAGTCTGAAAAGCAGTCTCACTTGTTGCCTTGCCAAATTTGACAGAAAAATGAAATCTTTCTTTGAACACCAGTCAAGCTAAGTCCATTAAAGGCAAATTTTATGACCCTTCAGTATACAGACAATACCATTTGCCCTTCTCCCTCTACAAAACCCACCACCTCCTTTAGAGCCTTGTCATTAATGGCAAGCATTTTTATCAGTCCTTCCAGTAGAAATTCCACACCCAAATGAACCTATTACAATAGGGTTTCAAGGACAAGCTGCATCTTAATGCACAATAGAATTGAGGGAAGTGGGTAATTTCGGATTGTACGGCAAGGAAAAATAATTTATAGGCTCCATTGACATGACAGTAAATATGAGGATGAAAACAGTCAAATCCAGGCAAAAACCAAGATGCGTGGTCCACATCTGGATATCCAGACACATCTGGATAATTGACTGGTTTGTGAGGGGTTCTTTTTTCCTTTTAGTTTTCAACCAGATGTTTTGCATTCTGTAGATAAAGCCATAATATATCCTCCACGGGTGTGTAATTATCCTCTTGTATAAGGCTTTTTTTTTTTAGTATTCTAAATGAATGATAGTATTTATTCTGGCACCCACATCATATAACTAATGTTTTGTATTACACACTGAAATTATTTTTGGTGCCAGTCTTGAAATACAACATATAATTTCAATGAAAGTCTGTGAGATATTATTGGTGTGCCAGTATTACTAACCCCCCCACCCCCTACACCACCCCCAGAAAAGTTTTGTCCCTGAATCACCTAAAAAATAAAAAAGCAGAAAACCCAGTAAACTTCTGTGCTGTTCCCTCCATTACAGCCAATGTCTTTTTATTGTCTGTTTTCATCTCCATTTTACTTTATCTGCCAAACTACTTTGCATTTCAAGACATTTCTACTCACCTTGAGTTCCTGGTTCAAAAAGAAACAATAAAGTTTAATCTTTTCACTTGACAATGATGTATGGGTCTGTTGAAAAACACTTTTCAGGTATTATCATTAAAAAGTCATTTTTTTAGTTCTCCCTCCACCCCTCATACAGTGAGAAATTGAAGGTGGCACCCTTGGGAGGGCTGGAATTAAAGCTTCGAATAATACTACTTAATTAGAAGCCAAAGCCAGATAGACCTTTGGAGAGTGCCTCCGGGGTGGCTTTCCCTAAGTTGTGTGATTCTTCTTTAGAGGAATATTGCCTAATAGTTTTATTACTGATTTCAGAGGCCAGCAAGGGCTCACATTCCACTCCTTTCCTTCCAGATTACATCTTCCTGAAGTCAGGAAATTTGCTGAACTCTACCATTAAGCAACTGGTTTGAATTAGAATTTGGGTTTTTTTTTTCCTTTGCAGTTAGCTACTTATTAGCATTTGTCAAAACAAAGGAAAAATGCAGCCTCTGAATGTTTAATATAGTGCAGTGAGTCCCAAGGAAAAATAAAACCCACAGACCAAAACGGGAAGTGTATAGGCAGCACTCCACTTTGGAATTTAGGGTGCTACTGAGAATAAATTATTTTTACTTGATAAGCAAGATCACATGATTATTATCTAAAGTCTTTTACAGATCATATATGGAAAAAGATTTATCATTTTTAAAAGAATGAAAAGATTTCTGATCAGGATTTGCTACATGGAAACCACCAGCCAATCCTCCAGCCAATGCAAATAGACTGTTCCCTTACCAACTAAGAGATGCCGCACCAATAATCAGAATTTCAAGACTGCTTTGTTCAGTTTTGAATCCTTTTTGTTTTTTACTGTTGTTCTTAGGAAAGGGGGACAAAATCACAGAGTATAGAGAAATCTACCATGAGCAGTTCCATTTCCCAAAATATATCCCAGTGAGCAATCATATTAGTGAATGGAGAATACTTCATCCACCCAAGAGTATTGAGACTTATGAGAAGTTGTGTCGAGGGAAGCAGTGGAAATTTGTGAAAACTGATTTCCTCAAAAGATATGGACAATTGGCCTGATTTAACCAGCATGGTGAGGTGTGTTATAAAAAATATTTTCTTCTCTCTCCTTCTGAACCATGGGGGTAAGTTCCTGGGCTGAATACATATTCATCACTTTTTAAAATACAGTAGATATTCTGTTTTCCAACTTTCTGCAGAACAAAAGGTGAGTTTATCATTTCATCGGCCCCATAAGCTTTCCAAAGAGGCAGAGCAAAATTCATTCTCTCTTTCTCCTACTGTTGAAAAACACTTCAGAAATCATTACCATATGGCACCGTCAATCCCGATGATGACCACCAATACCATTCCTCTTGATACAGTATTAACTCAAACTCAACCACTGTTCTCGTTGATTAGCAAAAGCAAACTTAAGAACAAAGACATACCACTAGTATAATGACAGTTTTATGACTCCCTCCTGAAAAAAAATTATGCTCATTAACATTCAAAATATGAAACATTCTCTTCCCTAGTTCTGCACAAAACACTATGTAATGAGCCACTTTTTGTTTCAAAACCTCAAAACCACTGACAAGTTACCTATTTCCTGCTATGCACATCTGGGGTGCAGAGATGAAAATAAAAACCAGGTGAGGTGGACTGAAACTATGGATCCATCCCAGACTATCCTTTGTATCGCCTTGAGTTTCCCTATGATAAAAACCTGCACAAGAACAGAATACTGTTTGCTAACTATGATAAATTTTGTACATTGAAGGAATTTATGAATGTTTTCAAGTTAATTCCAACACAATGCCATAAGTCTCAAGATGGTCATTGATAAAGCTTTAAAGGTGTTCATCCTCTCTTTAGAGATCTTAGCATCTGAAAGCAGAAAACAGGAAAGGTAGCTCTTATTGAAAGACTAGGGCTACACAATGACACATTGGCATGTGGAATTTGGAATCAGAGGGCCTGAGTTCAAATCCACAGTTTTCCCACTGAGCCTCTTGAATGATGAGGGAGCTGAATTAAATGTCCTTTAAGATTCCTTTCAGCTTTAAATATATGGCATCATGATCCTATTACCACAGCAGGATACTTACTCAAAACTAGCCCTAGGCAAAAAAGTCTCTGGAGAAAGCATTTTGATGCCCAGTGTCTGCTTTCTTAGATTAATTCTTCTAACTTTACCCTTAAGTTTCTGCAGTTTGATCTTCTCTCCTTCCTCTGTCTCTCCTACTCTAAATAAATGTCTTTATTTTGGTCACTTACATCTTACTATAAATGTTTGTGTTCTGTCTTCTGAGGTATTTACATTTAAAATCTTTTCTCTAATTTTAGAATAGGATCTTCTTTCTGTCTCCTTTGGAAGTCATTGAAGGCATCAGGAAACACACGGGGAAGAAAGCCCTTCCTTCAATTTAATTCCCTGAAGTTTATTACAATCTTGATAACTTTTCTATGTAGAGATAAGAATTAGTCTGCTTTCTTTCCATTCCTTTCTTGGTGTCTTTGTAGAACCAGCCAGGTGAGGAAATAAGCTATGTTGGAACACCTTCTTCTCACTGTTTATTTCTTCCCTGCCTCAGTACCCTCTTCTCCAAACAAGAAATGTCAGAGGATAGGAAGACCATGGAATATTGGACTTTAAAGTCCAATCAACTTCTTACATGATGTATAAATACACCTATGGCATCCTCAGCAAGTGGTCTAGCCTCCAATTGGACAGTTGAGGTGATGGCATCTCACAACTCAACCCATTCTTGGACATCTCTAATCCTTTTTTAATATCTTATTTTTTTAACCTCAGTTATATGAAAAAGCAATTTTTAACTTTTGCTTTTTTTTAAGTTCGAGCCAAGTTCCCATCCTCCCTCCAATCTTCTCTCCTTGCTCCCTGAGATGGCAAGCAACCTGATATATATTTTACATATGTAATAGTGTAAAACACATTAGTCATTTTGAGAACAATAACTCAAAAAAAAGTGTAGAAATAAAATGAACACCAATATGTCTCAGGCTGAATTCAGACTCCATCAGTTCTGTCTCTGGAGATGGATAGTGTTTTTCATCTTGAGTCCTTAAGAATTTTCTCAGATCATTGTATTGCTAAGAATAACTAAGTCATTCATAAATGTTCATCATATGACTGTTACTGGGTATAATGTTCTGGTTCTGCTCACTTCACTTTGTATCAATTCACTTAGTCTTTCCAGGTTTTTCATCAAGTTTTCCTTTTCACCATTTCTTATAGCACAGTAGTATTCCATTACAATCACGCACCACAACTTGTTCAATCATTCCCCAATTGATGGATATCCCCTCAGTTTCCAATACTTTGCCACAACAAAAGAAGCACTATAAAATTTTTTGTACAAATGGGTCCTTTTTCTGTTTTTTAATCTCTTTGGGATATAGACCTACATGTGGTATTGTTGAATCAAAGGGTATATACAGTTTTGGATATAATCCAAATTGCTCTCTAGAATGGTTGGATCAGTGCACAATGCCACCAACACTGCATTAGTGATACCTCTAATCTTTACAAATGCTGTTCCTTATATTAAGCCAAATCTGTCTCCCCATACAACATCTAACCAGTAATCCTGACTCTACTGCATTTAATCATGATAAATCCAATCCATCACATGATGTCTCTTAAAGTATAAGAATATAATTTTCTGTCTCCCCATTAGTTTTCTTTAATAAGCTAAACATTAATAGTTCCTTTAAGCAGTTTTTTCATGTAGCATAGTTTCAAGATTTCCCAACATTCTAGTCACTTTCTCTTGGGTTAGTTCTAATTTATCTATTATAGAATCAAAAGTCTGAAGCTGTAAGCTCTAAAAGGTTTTCCGTCATTGGACTAGATGGTCTTCATAAAGTCCAATCAAGGCAAACCTTTTAGAGATGGAGTGCTAAAGCCCCCTGCCCCTTTCCCCAGCACCTTACCCCAGACAAGGGAAGGAGGAAGCTCCCATTGGGCTGTTGGGCAGAGGGGCTGGTAAAGTGAGGAATGTCCTCAGATGCATGGAGAGGAGGAGGAATACAGGTATGCCCCAAATCCCTCTGGCTTTCTAGTTAAAAAAAAAAAAAAGGCTGCAGTCATACCCACAGAGAGGGCTCTATGTGCCCTTTTTGGCATGTGTGCCACAGGTTCACCATCACAGATGTAATCCAACTCCATCATTATGTAGATGAAACTGGAGGCCAAGAAGTTAAGGTCTCACAGATAAATACATATCAAAGATAGGATTTGAATAGAGAATCTTTGACTCCAAAAGGCAATGTTCTTTCTTCTATTGCCTTCCTAATGTACATCTTAAACTGTCACACAATACAAAGCACAATAGTCCCAAAGATTTTTGACAGCATGGTGTTAAAAGAACCTATTACATACTACCTTTGGTCTATAGAATATATCTACAGACTATATAACTAATACTGCATTACCTTTTAGACAGTCACTCTTTACTTATATTGAATTTGAAGGCAACTAAAATTCCTAATTCTTTATTATATGTCTTCCTATCAAGTCATAGCACTCCCATCCTATATTATGTAGTTGAGATTCTTTACCTAAATTCAAGAAACCCAAATGGAGTCATAGAGAGTCAGACATGACTGAAAATGACTGAACAACAATATAGATGCATATCATAGTCTTTTCATGCATTTTCATCCTATGCAATCTTTGTTCATGTTTTTCCAAAATTCATACAAAGGTGACCTGTCCAAAATGTTAAAGACTTGCCTCTGATTCTTTTAATGTTTGAAAGATACAAAGGGCAACATTTTGTGTGTCTATACCAGTGGTTCTCATACTTTTTTGGCCTACCGCCCCCTTTCCAGAAAAAAAAATATTGCTTAGCCCCCTGGAAATTATTTTTTTTAATTTTAATAGCAATTACTAGGAAAGATAAATGCACCTGTGGCCATCACCACCCTCTTGGGTTGCTGCAGCACCCACCAGGGGACAGCAGCACCCACTTTGGGAATCATTAGTCTATACTGTGTCCTTTATTCTTGGTGCATAACCAGTTCGCCTTTTTTTTTTAAGTCATTTATGTCTTTGCTGATATTTTTAGGTTACTTCTTATGGGCAATTCATCACTGATAACATGCAATAATTTGTTTATACCCAACATTCAGTTTCCATTGCCCGATCGTACTACTATAAATTAAATTATTCAGATAAAGGTGGATCTACAAGGTCCCAAAACTGTACTCTTGTACCTCCCTTCTTTCCATCACTAATTCCACTTCCCCTCAATACTACTTCCAAAGCTGCTAAAAATTCAGATAAGGGAAACTCTCCCTCTCTCATTTCTCTAAAACAGATACTTAGAGAGAACATAAGAAATTGACAGTAGTTGGCTGTGAGGTAGTCTTATTGAACACAAAATTACAGGGACACGAAGAATGCTAAAGCAAGCCTAAGCTAGTGCATTAATGTTCTTTCCAAAGAGAGGTCTTGCATAAAAATTAGTCTACCATCTGTTTACATTTCAATCTTTATCCTTATCTCTCTATCTTAAAGCCCCTCCATCTGAATCTCTCTCTGTGTCTCTGTCTCTCTCCATCTGTATGTGTGTGTCTCTCTCCCTCTCTCTCTTTTGAGTGGTCAAGGATTGCATTAAAAGTCTTATAGTATAATCTGGGGTTGATATAATTAAGGTTATCTCATACATAGATCTAAAGATCTATCCGTCTAGTTTGGACTTCTAAGAAACAAAAATAATATAAAAATATATGGTAAACAAGGAATACTATGGTTACATGTATCCCATTTGTCTCCCACCTCTCTATCAGTTATTTAATTTTACTCCTGAAAAGTAAGGTATTCCCCATTCCAAGAGAAAGCTACTCTACTCAGAACCCTAGATTGGATCTTAAAGACCAAGCAGACTAAAATAAAAGCTGTTATACTTCCAAGAAGCACCAGCCTGAGATTTAAAAAAAATATTATATTCACATGACATACCAATAAGGGTTTCCAATGTGGAATACAAATGGAAAATGACTCCCCTATAGATAGTGAAGCTCTCCAGATGCTCTTTATCTATGATATTGTGTTAATGACATCAAATTCCAAAAACACTGCAGGACTTCCTAACTGATCTCATTAACAATCCTCAACTTATTTAGCTAATCTACAGCTTTTATATTCTATGATATAGGTTGTTTCCAATTTCTTTTCCTATTACAAACATAATAGCAAGGAATAATTTCATGGAGATTTTTTACTCTTTGTGATGTTTTGGATATGAAATTCTGGCAATGTTAACAGTAGGTTAAAATGTATTATAAATTGTGTGGCTCATTGCATATTGCCATATTTGTTTCCAATATGTTTGCTGACTTCTTCAGTACCACTGACAATGTATGACAGTGTCTGTTTCCATGCAGTCCAACCAACATTAAGCTTTTGTCACTTAAAAATAACTATTTTACCATTCTAAAATTTTATGAAAGATGGCATCTTAAGATTATCCAGTTTTTTATTTCATAGGAAGAGCAGACATCTTTTTACATGGTATTTAGCAATTATGGTTCCTCTTTTATAAATTGTCTGTTCATGTCCTTTGACTTCAATGGAAAGGAATGTATTCTTATTATTATAAATGTGAATGAATTTCTTCCAAACTCTGACCTTCAGGGCAGCTGGGTAGCTCAGTGGAGTGAGAGTCAGGCCTAGAGACAGGAGGTCCTAGGTTCAAACCCGGCCTCAGCCACTTCCCAGCTGTGTGACCCTGGGCAAGTCACTTGACCCCCATTGCCCACCCTTACCAATCTTCCACCTATGACACAATACACCGAAGTACAAGGGTTTAAAAAAAAAAAACTCTGACCTTCAAATCTTTATCTTACATATTTGTTGCAAATATTTTCCCAACCTTTTCTCTTTAGTTAATTTTGGTTTTTTAAAGTTAAAGATGGACAAAATAAAGAAATATGAATAAAATTGTTAAGATCCATTGATTTTTGTCTTCAATGATTCCTTGAATTTGATGAAAATGTCACTTTTATAGTTAAGATAAATATAGCTTTTCTTTTTTCTTCAAGTTCTTTCAATGATTTAAAAAAAATTTTAACTGCTTTATGAAATCAAACCACTTTTTTGGCTTCTTTTGTTTTTCTAGCAGCTTTTTAAAATAGAATAATTATTCTGTTCTCTAGTGTTTTATTATGAATTTTTCAAACATTAATATTTTATATTCATCATATTCTATTTTTGGATATCAAACATTAAACACAATGGGATCTTGTGTGCTCTACATCAGTGATTCCCAAAGTGGGCGCCACCACCCCCCAGTGGGTGCTGCAGCAATCCAGGGTGGGTGGTGATGGCCACAGGTGCATTTGGGGGTGGTGAATAACTGTAAGGGGACAGTGATAGTATGTGACAGGGGGCACTAAGTGATATTTTTTCTGGAAAGGGGGCAGTAGGCCAAAAAAGTTTGGGAACCACTGTTCTACATCATTCAGTGAAGTGTTTGACTGAAAAATGTCTTCTGCTTTAGAAAATCACTTTTGAAAGTCTATCAACTATTTTCCTGTGTTTTCATCAAGAAATGTCTTTTATAGATAGATAGATAGATAGATAGATAGATAGATAGATAGATAGATANAATGTCTTTTATAGATAGATAGATAGATAGATAGATAGATAGATAGATAGATAGATAGATAGATAGATAGAGATAGAGATTATCCTCATTGAGATTTTTGTCAAGATTAGAAATTTATCACAAAGGTCATTAGTTAATAATGTCCTCATGTTTGCCTTTTAAAAATAATACCACTGTACAAAATTTTCCAGTAATTTGACATCTTCACATCTTTCAAATATCTTGAAGATCTGATATCTTGAACATATCTTATGTTCTCAAAGTTATTTTACCTCTACTATGGATTTATTTACTGTGTATTGAGTTGGCTGCTCTAATATTTTTTCCAGCATAATTTTCTTTAGTTCATTTCTGATTTTTTCTCTAGCATATTTAGATATTTTGAGATAAAACTTGCTAGTTCTGCTGTCAATGATTAAAAAATACTTCACTATAGAAATATTAAAAGATCTGTTCTTTTTGGGGTTGGAGGGTTATGGATTTAGAATGTTATTCAATAGTTCTTGCTTCAAAAATAGACTATACAATTTGTCACAATTAGTATCAATCATTTTAAAATTATTTTAATAATGAACTTGGTTTTTTATACATCTCCCAGCAGTCTTCATACTTCTTCCCTCCTTCCATTATTTCTCTTTACTTTGCACCAAAAAAAAAGAATTTGAACAAAATTGCTTGTTACACTGGTTGTAACTAACAAAAATTAACAACTGAATTTATATGTGGAGTGAGTGAAAATAAGTAGTTGAATATGATTGATTCTGACTCTCTTCTAGAATTCATCTAAAACCGACATTGGTCATATTTTATCTGAATTCTGTTGTCTTTTAGCATTGTTTTTCATCTATCTTCTTGTAATTGTGTTTATTGTTTTCCTGATTTTTCCCTCTTTTTTCTTCATTTGCTCATGTAGTTCTTACCATAGTTCTCTTAATTCCTCATATTCATCATTCCCTATAGTACAATAGTATTCTTTTATATTTATATGATACCATTTGTTCAGCTATACTAAAATAAAAGAGTACATAATTTATTTTCATTTTTCTGCTTCTACAAAAAATGCTACATCAAATACTTTGGTAAATGAGGGGCCTTTCAGTCATTCAACTTCTTAGGGTATATATTCCTAATAATAAGAGCACTAAATCAAAACATATGAACCATTCATTATTTTTCTTACCTAAAATATCTTTTTTTCTAGAAAGTTTGAACTGATTCATAGCCACACTGACAGTACAGAGTTTTGAATAATTTTGTAAGAGTTATTTTATTTTGCATTTCTATTGTTATCACTTATTCAGAACATTCTTCACTGTTGTTGATAGAACTCCATCAGGTTTTGATCCAGAAAGACCAAAAGCAGTTCTTATTTCACACACACACACACACACACACACACACACACACACACACACTCACATATACATTCACACACACCCTCACACACACACTCACACATAATCCAAAGAAACATTGACTTTTTCTAAAGGCTATTTATTTGTATATCTTCACCATTTGGAAGAATGATTAATTTCATACATTTATTTCAATTCTCTATAAATTTTGAATTGTCAAACTTTAATCAGAGATGTATGAAAGTTTTTTCCCCAATACGTAACTTCCTTTTTATTTTAATCATATTGATTTTGTTTGCCCAAAGCTCTTTGCTGCTATATCATAACAATTGTCCATTTTGTCTTTTGACATCTCCCTTTCTCTCTCTCCTACCCTAAAAAAAGAAAAATGCAATCCTACTATCCCTATTGGCTCCTATATCCCTTTTCCATTTTTATCCAAATTTCTTGAAATGGCTATTTACAATCATTTCCTCTATTTTTTCTCTTTTCTCTTTTCTAAGCCCTCTACAACCTTGCTTCTGATCTCTACACTCGACCAAAAATGTTCTCTTCCAAGTTATCAATGATATATCTTAACTGCCAGATTTTTGGACATTTCTCACTCCTCATTCTTTTTTACTTCTCTGCAGCATTTGATACCACCAATACCCCTTACCTCTTGGATATCCTGTTTTCTCTGAGTTTTTATGGCATTGTTCTATCTTGGTTCTCCTATCCCTATCTGATTCTCAGTCACATTTTCTAGATCTTCATCTATGTCATGCTGCCTAACTACAGATATACAGGTATATCCTCAGGACTTTGTCCTGGTCCCTCTCTTCTCACATGATAATCTTGCAATTCACATGAACTGAATTACAGATGATTGTCACATACAGATCTAGTCTCTTGTCTGAACTTTAATCTCACCTCACTTCACCACTTTCTTTTTACACATTTCAAACTTAATATCCCATAATCTCAAACTCAACACATCTAAAAGGGAACTGATCATCTCCATCCCTCCCACCCAAATTTTCATATTTCTCTTGACACCATCCCTCCAATCACCTAGGGTCACAACTTCAGAGTCAGCTATCTTCACCTTATTTTCATTTACCCATTCATACCCATTTCTACCTTAATATCATTTGTACATCTCTTAGATATATCATTCTTCTCTCCACTCACACAGGTATCCCTCTAGTTTAGGCTCTCATTTCCTTTTGCCTGGCTTATTGCAATAGCCTCTTAATTGGTCTCTCTATTTCAAGTCTCTTCCAGTCCAATCCATTCTCCACTCAACTGCCAAAGCAGTTTTTAAAAAAGTTTATGTCTGGTCATGTCTAACATCTTTCCCTCACAAACATCTGTTTTCTTCTACAATCAAATACTCACTTTTCTTCTTAGTATTCAAAGCTTTTCACAACCCACTCTCATCCTAACTTTCTAGTTTTATTACATATTATTCCGTGACACACTCTGTATTTATCTAGTCAATCTGGTCTTCTCTCTGTTCCTCATATGAGACACTCCATGTCCCATTTCCCTGTCTTTGCAATTTCTGTCCACATTACTGTCATGCATTCTTTCCTTACCTCTAACTCCTATAACCCCTTTGTCCTTCAAGACTCAACTCAAGCTTTACCTTCCAAATGAAGTTTTTCTTGGTTTCTTGAAATTCTGGTGGTTCTTCCCCAAGGATATTTTTCATCTAATTTAAAGACTACTTTTTGTTTTTGTGGTTTCAGTACTTAGTACAGTGCATATAACTTAGTAGATGCTCAGTAAATGCTTGTTAATTATTTGATTGATAAGTTTTCTTCATAATAATTCTTGTGAAAGATAGGGCTTTCTATTCTCCTATTATTTTGTATGATATGACTTTGAATATTTAAGTCACTTGATCATTTGGAAATTGTTCTGGCAAAATTATATAATGAAATAAGTTGAACTAAAACTATTTTCTGCAAAACTACTTTCTAGTTTTCATAGCAGCTCTTGTAGAAAAGAGAGTCCTTTCTCCTATAGTTTGTGTCCTTGAGTTTATCAAATATTGAGCTACTAGTTCTTTTATTCTATGTCTTCTTTATCTAAGTCTCCAAACTTTTTTGATAGTATTCCTTTACCATTAAAAAAGTTAAGTACCCTCAATAACTGTATATTTATTTATTTTTAAATTATATTAATGTATTATATATACATAATGAAAAATAGAAATGTTAAAGGATGAAGTAAAGTCTCCTTTTTTTTACTTTTTAAGATCATAAAACCTTTTTGCTTTCCCTAAAGTTATGAAAGAATTATATCATTTGCAACTTGTAATCATGATACAAATTTATAAATTCAGGTTATCAATCATGCAATATTTTGTTGAAGTTTGGGTATAAAATTCGATTGTCTTTAATATTTTGCCTCAGCCTCCTTCTTATTCTTTCTTGATCTGGGATCCAGAGATTTGAAGGGTCCAGAAGAGTTTGGACTTCCAATCCTCCATGTTCAGAACAGACTGTTTGGAATTTTCTGCATTAGAAGCTAAGGACAGACTGGAGAGAGATTCAAAACAATTATACCTAAAGGGAAAATATACCTAAGGGGGAAAACTTATTGTCTCCAATAAAATGACTTCTAAGATGTATAAATTACCTTTATGACAGACATGCTCTCAAAGTTTAAGTCATTTTCTGCTGAATTCTATAAATACTTTGAGAAGAGTATACTCCCTGTTGTATGAGATGTTTGGTACCACCATAGTAAATATCTGTTTCTAAAAGCTAAATGTAGCTGATTAATTTATATCAATTTATAATCATGGGGAGAGCACACCAAAAGGAGTTTAGTAATGGAAAAATACTATTGAGGCAGATAGGTAGCTCTGTAGATAGAGAGCCAGGTCTAGAGATGGGAAATGCTGCATTTAATATGACCTCAGACACTTTCTAGTTGTGTGACCCAAACAATACTTTCTTACCTATCCCCCACTACTAACCTCACTGTGTTTGGGAGTTTGCCTTGGTATTTTTTTCTTCCTTTTTTTGTATTTCTTGACAAATTTTAAAATATTTTGCTTTGGACATTTAAATGCTGCTTTAATCATTTTTTCCTACCTTTATTTAGCATAGAATTTCTAGCATTATTTATACAAGCATGGGGGGCAGGGTCTTGAATCATTTTAAAACTCAATTTTATTTTATTTTATTTTTAATTCTGAATACTCTCCCTCACTCCTTCCCTTTCCCACCCATTAGGAAGACAAGACAAACAAAATCTATTACAAGTGTGTATACTCATGCAAAGCAAATTTCCACATGGAAGAGAAAGAAAAAATGAAGAAAGAAAAAAGGAAGGATGTGGAAGAGAGGTAGAGGTAGAAGGAGAGGTGGGAGAGAGAAAGAAAGAGAGAGACAGAGAGAGAGAGAAAGAGAGAGAGAGAGAGAGAGAGAGAGAGAGAGAGAGAGAGAGAGAGATCCAGTCCCTTATGGTTAGTCCTAAAGATCTGAAGAAAAAGAGAAGTCCCACACAAGTCACTAATTTAAGTGAGAATTTTTAGTGTACAGAGTCTACATATGCTACATAATTTCCTGCTGGTTGTTTATTTATCTGGTAGAAATGTATTAAAATGATGATTATTTTGTAAATTTATTTTGCACCTTATTTTAGTGAAGTCATTAATCAATTAGTTTCTTTGTCATTGATCCAAGTATTATCAAAAAATAAATCATCATATTATCTTCAAATGATGATAATTTGTCCTCTAAGCTGATATTTATTCCCTTAATATCTTTCTCATCTTATTTGCTATAGCTAGCATATCTTATATAATAGTAGAAAGAAGAAAGCACTTTTGTTTTATATACAAACTTATTAGAAAAGTTTACAATATTTCTCATTTGCAAACAATTTTTGGTCCTAGTTTTAAGACTCACACTTTTAATCATTTTAAAGAATGGCATTTCATGCCAATATTTTTAAAGATTTTATCATAAATGAGTGTTGTATTTTAATAGGAGCTTTCCTTTCATTTATTGATACAATCATTTATAAATTATTCACATGATAAATTTTATTGTTTTCCTAATTTTGAACCAGCCTCGCACACCATGGTTATTTTTAAACATATTGTTGTTATTTTGACTAATATTTCTTTTTAAATTATTGATTATAATTCATTAATCATATTAATTTATTAGAGGCAGTCCTGTCATGGCAGATTGAGAGCTGGCCTCAAAGCCAGGAAGACACAAGTTTAAGTCCTGCCTAAGACACATATTAGTTTCATGTCCTTGAGTAAGTCAGTTATCCCCAGTATTCTAGGCAACTCTCTACAATTATGAGCTGCAGAGGAGATGCTGGACTCTTTTAGGAAAGAATTTCTTAACTAAAAGTTCTCTAGAACCACAGGTTCATTCCCCATTCTTACTGGTCTATGAGTCTCATTCTTTGTTTTATCCTGCCCTGATTTGGGTACCAAAAAACACATTTGCCTCATTAAATAAATTTGGCAGAGTGTCATCTGTCTCTATTATCAATAAGAATTTTATACCATAATTATTAACCTCACTGTTTTAAAAATGACAATAATAGCTAGCACATATATAATGCTTTAATAGTACAAATAACTAGCATTTATACAGCACTTTGAAATTTGCAAAGTAAAATATTTCACAAATATTCACAAATATTGTCTGATTTTATGCTCAAAACAATCCTGAGAAGTGGGTGCTATGATTATCCTTATTTTACAGATGAGGAAACAGGTTCAAAGAGGTCAAATGACTTGCCCAGAGTCACACACCTTGTAAATATCTGAGGATGGACTAAATTAAAATTTCTAGATTTCAAGATTAATGTGCCCCCTAGCTGCTGTAGAGTGCTTTACCCCGCACTTTATGTGTTTTCTCATTTAATCTTCCCAATAACCAGGTTTCTCTTATCATCTTCATTTTCCAGATGAGGTTGAGGGATGCCAAATTTGCCCAGAGTAGCACAGCTAGAAAAAGTCACAGGTCTGGTTTGAACTCGGTTCTTCCTAATTCCACCATCTGTCTGTTATCTATCTTATGAGAGGAAGGAGGAATGTCGCATTATCTGCTTTCCAGAACCAATAACAGATTTTTAAATTATATATTATTGTCTTGCTGTTGATGTCTTTTTCTTTTATATTATTGAAATCACTGTATATATCATTGTCTTGTTTTGTAGTCATTTTCTGTAATGTCTGACTCATTATGGTCCCATTTGGGGTTTTCTTGACAAAGATATCAGAATGGTTTGACATTTCCTTCTCCAGTTCATTTTTTCTTTCTTTTTTTTTTTAAATTTTAAACCCTTAATTTCTGTGTATTGACTTATAGGTGGAAGAGTGGTAAGGGTAGGCAATGGGGGTCAAGTGACTTGCCCAGGGTCACACAGCTGGGAAGTATCTGAGGCCGGATTTGAACCTAGTACCTCCTGTCTCTAGGCCTGGCTCTCAATCCACTGAGCTACCCAGCTGCCCCCT
>NC_058132.1:479733250-479761910 GCF_016433145.1 Gracilinanus agilis
ATAGGTGGAAGAGTAGTAAGGGTAGGCAATGGGGGTCAAGTGACTTGCCCAGGGTCACACAGCTGGGAAGTATCTGAGGCCGGATTTGAACCTAGTACCTCCTGTCTCTAGGCCTGGCTCTCAATCCACTGAGCTACCCAGCTGCCCCCTCCAGTTCATTTTATAGACAAGGAATTGAGGCAAATGGGATTAAGTGACTTGTCCAGTGTCTGAGGTCATATTTGAACTCAGGAAGATGAATCTTCTTGACCTCAGGTCTGACATTATATCCATTATGCCACCTAGCTGCACCTCTGCTTATTTTACTTTGCATATATTCATGCAAGTTCTCCCTTATTTCCCAGTATTCTTCATATACCTCTTTTCTCACTGAACAATAATAATATTTCATTTTATTCATATACCACAGCCTCAGCTACTCCCTGATATATAGGTACTCACTTTTTTCAGTTCTTTACTAACAAAATATAAACTATTTAATAATAAAATAAAAAATAAAATATATAAAAATAAAAATGTTGCTATGAATATTTTGGACCTCATTTTATGCGAGACTCAACACATGTAAATTCAGATATTTGCAATTGGCAGTGAAAAAATATAAAGGCAGAAAAATACATAAAATAAAAACATTTTAAGTACCAAATCCATGCCACTTTCCCAAGCTGCTTAAAGTCTCACAGCAGTTCACCCAATCACATTCATTCCCACTCTATGAAGCATTAGTATGAGCTATTACATTGTTTTGTGCCCAGATAATTAGTTCTTTCATTAGTCTTTGTCCAGAGTTCTCACTTGTAACAGGTCTTGCCTACATCAGAACATTGCTTTTCTTTGTTTCGTAAATGCTATTTAGTTATTAATTATGGCCCAAAAGCACAAGAGTAGTGATGCTGGTAGCTCTGACAAGCCTAAGAAAAATCACAAAGTGGCTAGGTACTTTAATATAATAAATATTTGTTAAATAATAGGATTGCTATTGTGCTCAATTTTCAATTTACATGACAGGTCTTCAGCTGTATTGGTTGCATAAAACAAGGTCCTACTGTATTACACCTTTCTCACTTACTTGGAGTGTATGACAGTGGGATTACTGAGTCAAATGGTATAAAGAGTTTAGTCATTTCTTTCATGATATTAATTGCTTTTTAAATGTTTTATAGAATTCCCCTACCTGAACCTCCTTGGTTTTCTTCTCTTTTATAGTTCATTTACATTTTGATCAATTTCTATTTCTGAGTTTGTATTTTTGTAGGCATTTGTTCATTTTATTTAAATTCTGCTTTGATGGCATATGATTCTACCTAGCAGTTTATGTTAATTCCCTTTTGTAAGAATCAAATGAGATAATATTTGTTAAGAATTTAGCACAATGCTTGGCACATAGTATTCCCTATATAAATACTTATTCTCCCCAGCATTCATTATGAATTCACCTTCTTTGTTTTTGCTTGGGCAGTTTGATTTTCCTATCTCTTTTAAAGAAACAAATTAGAAAATATCTTATCAACATTTTAATCTTTTCAAAAAATAATCCAATCAAGACATGATGAGACCTTAATTAGAATGCTGTCCATGTGCTATGATTAGAGAAGACTATATGTAAAATTGAAAGGATGTGATAAATGACTAGATATGGGTCATGAAAGAGAGAGAAGAGTCAACAATGATTCTGAAATAGAGCACCAGGATGACTGGGGGATAGTGGTGCCTTTAATGGAAGTAAAAATGTTTGGAGAAGAATCCAGTTTAAGGGGAAGGTAATAAATTCCATTTAGGGTCTCTGAAGGTTGAGATGCCAATAAGACTTTTAGGCTGGGATATCTAGTAGACAGTTGACAGTGCTATAGTGAAGTTCAGGAAAGGGATTTGATCTAGTCATATATTTGGCACATATCTGTGAGGAGATAAATGCTAAATCCATAGAAGTTAATAAGAAGCTTCTAGAGGGCAAAGACCAAACCTATCATTCCTTTTATATTATTGTAGTCATTGTACTGTAAGACATTTTTAAGTGCCTGCCAGTGTTATACACTTCTATACATTCAAGAATATTTATTGGATGAATACAAACCTATTCATCCAAATCCAGCAATTTTTTTTTATTCTTTGTGTCAAAATATTTTATTCATTCACTTTCCAATCCTCTATCCCATTCAAGGGTACAAATTGAAATTGTTCCTGTGCTGGGAAACTTGGTGTTACAATTTGGTGATTGCTCAAATTTTTATCCTGTGAATATATACATAAGAAAATGACACACACAAAAAGAAATGAGCCCAATGTATATTGCACTCTGAATTGGACAATTACCCCATCTCTTGTTTTCTAAATAAGAAGGGAAAAAATCTGCTGTAAAGATGCCAGAAAATAATTAAAAATTCATGAATTATCATTAATGACTGATTTCTTGCATTATACTGATGGAAACCTTTCTCTTGTTACATATCTTTTTTTCTTTCACTCTGAGAAGATCCTGCATTCTTTCTTCCCTGAGGGACTTTACTTTGATAATAGAGACAGAGGGAGCCTGAGAACCACATTCTCAGACTAAAGCCTACTTAGCTTAATCTGGGGCAGGTTTTCATCAGTGGCCATTACCCTCTAGCAATCTGTACAACTCAGCTTCCCTTGTTCCTTCTAGCTTCTCATGGACAGATGCAGCCTTTTGGAGTGCCTACCTAAACTTCTCCACTCTCCTAAAAACCCAAAGATGAGTCATGTCCTGTTCACAAGGGGCTGACCCAGAGTGAACTACATAAATTCACCCAGAAGACTAGTAGAGAGATAAAACCCAGAAACTCTAAGGGTAATTCCATGACCCATATGGTCTTTGGTATGGTCTTCCACACTATAGATGGGTTTCTTAGCCTTATTTGTGTCATGAACTCTTTTGGTAGTCTGGTGAAACTTAAAAGACCTCTTCTCAGTGTTCTGAGAATATAATGTTTTTAAGTGCATTGGATTATTTAAAAAATCAAAAAAAATTTTTTTAATACTAAGTTCCCAGAATCTTTACATAATAGAAAACCAAGTTGTTTATATTGCTGGAAATGTGAACTACCAAGGAAAATTCATACTAGATAAGGCAAATTAGACTCTTGTTAGAGTGCTTGGTTCTGGGGCTTCTCTCTTCTCTGTTGTCAGTTTGTGATAACCAAGGAAAAGTTCAGGACTCTCTGAGAAACAACAACAATATTAACAGTTCACATTTATACAATGGTATACAGTTTGTGATACCCAATACTTAAAACCATTCTGTGAGGTAAATAGTAAAATATCATTATCAATACCCTAAAAAGAATAGAGATTCAGAGAAAGATTTGCCCATCGTTAGTAAAATAGCTAAAAAGAGGCAGAACTGTGACCCCAACCCAAGTAATCTGGTCTAGGTTCTGTGCTCTTTCTGCCACCAACATCTCATAAATTCATCATTACTAATAGCAAATTATTAATTATCCTTAAAAGATATTCCCCAATTACTCCCCAAACTTTCAATACAATCAAAAATATAATTCTGAAAATTTTATGACTCTTGACATCTTCTTCCCCCAATCCCTTTCATTCCTCCAAAGACACAGAAAATAAATGACATGCTGTTTTGAACTACAAATAAAACTGACTCAGATGAAATTTCAGTAGATTGCGAGGGGGAAATGAGATGAAAAATGAATAGTAGAATAATTAAAAACAGGATAAAGAAAGGAAATATAACCACAAAATCAAATATATAAAAATAATTTTTTCTTAGAATCCATTGAAAAACAATATCTAAGGTAAACTGAACCCAGGTATTCCATCAATAAAGAAATAGCGTACACTTCCAGGGGAATTTGGAGCTTGGAAACACCAAGACTGACAAAAAATAATTTCAGTTTTGAGTTTAATTTTCTTAACTTGTATAGACTCCTTTCATATAATGCAAATTATTTAAATGCACTTTTTAATACGATCCTTCATTTTCAAACTAGAAGGAAATTGCTTTCCAGAATGACAAGAATGATAAATTAGTCAGTGACTCTGGCCAGGAAGTTGGCAAGATAGCATGATGTAGGTGGAATAAACATGAAGGAGAGGCAGGAGAAAGGGAGTCCAGACAAAGAGAAATTTGGATGAAATCTCAAAATAGGCCTGGAGTAGTTAGCACCTGAAAAGAGTACTAATCAAATAATGTCTTTAGGCATTAAAAAGGTCTAAGTGTTATTCATCTAGTCCTTCCTTTGGGTATCTCTTTCTACTGACAAGGAGAGATGATTACCATTAATTCTGTGATCCATTTAAACAATATTTACTTAATGATAACATACTGTCCTGCAAAAATTCTATACCATTTTGTCATCAGATTTTTCTACCAAAATATGCTATCCCTCAGGGTCTGGGCTACTCTGTTGTCAAATTTCTCTGTAGGATCTTATAGATAAATCTTAACTAATACAATGTATTTTTATACTAGGATATGTGCTTTAGACAGGAAATTAGAATAGTAATGACTTACCTATGGAAAAGTTAAATTTGGCTCACTCCACCAAAGAGAACTTAAAATTATCCTGAGGACTAGGTCTTTCTTATAGTTCATTTTCACAATACCAAAACAACAACAACAAAAAATCAAACGTGATTTGTTGGCATATTCAGCAAAGTAAATAGTTGTATGGATCTTACACTTCATTTTAGACCATGGCTCCAGTACCAATGAAGACAGTTTCATTAACAAAGCCCAATTTTTAACAGTTCACTCTTCAAGAGGAAAATTTATAGTTGTTCTATCCAAATAGATGCCTTTAAAATACTATGTATTAGTTTCATATCATATGTGTATATTATATATGTATTTATATGTATATATGGGGGAGGGAAAAAGAAAGAGGAGGAAAGAAGGAGAAGGAGAGAGAGGGGGAATTAATAGAGGGGGAGAAAGAGAGAAAGGGAGAGGGAGAGAAAAGGCAGAGAGAGAGGGGGAGTCAGGGAGAGAGACAGAGACAGAGACAGACAGAGAGAGAGGGAGAGGGAGAGGAAAGGCAGAGAGAGAGGGGGTCAGGGAGAGAGACAGAGACAGAGAGAGGGAGAGGGAGAGGGAGAGGACTAGATTCCTTTAAGATTTCTGGAATTCGGGAAAATATGGTGAGAGTAAAAAGGAAAACAGTTGAAAATAAACTAGAAGTTAATCACCCAAGGTTTTCTTTGGTTCATGCTTGTAAGAACAAATTTTATATAAATCAGAGACATCACATAGAGCAGAATTTGGTAATAAACATTCATGTCAGTCAAGTACCAAACATTTCTTTTTCTTCCTTCTCCATGTCCTTATACTATCTTCATCAAAATAATTAAAGGTACTTTGCTGTATTGTAAATTAAATGATACACTGACCCCTAGAATGCTGAAATAGCAGCCAGGACTTGGGCTTGTGGGAGCCAGTATCCACCAGGAGAAAGGCAAAAGACAAAGTAAGGGGAAAAAAGAAAACCAAGAGAAAAAAAAGGAATGAAGAGAGGAAAGTACAAAAGAAAGGCAGAGGTTTTGGTTAGTGGAAGATAAAAACAAATTGGGAACTCTTTGTAGACTCATAACCAAGACTTCCTGGCCATAACACCAAAATACAAGTACATGCATCACTGGGGTCCTTTGTGCTGGCACAATACCAAACCACCTGTTGTATGTACATACCTTACTCTCCTCTGGAATCTCTCCCACATCATCAAACAAGCAAAGCACTATTCTTCAAGAAAGAAACAGAACTCATCACATCTAGGGGGAATATTCCTGCTATTCCTTCCTGGAACAAGAGTTTCTAGGATGATGAGAGACAACCAAAATGTTCCTACAGGCTGTCCTTCATAATTTTTTCCAGTCCTTCCCTAAGCCCAGTCAAAATGAACCATGCATTCTAGTGACTCAGTCATTCATAGATGAATAGCAAGAACCATATTTTCAAAATCACCAGTGAAGTCTTGAGAGTCTAATAGGACAAGAAAGACCAGTAATGCAAGAAATAGATATGGATGCCTTTGACCCTAGCCATAATCAATTCCAAACTTTCTACACTAAATTTTATTTAAAAAACAGCCCAGAAACAGCTAGATAATTCAGTGAATAAAGAGACAGGCTTGGAAATGGGAAGTCCTAGATTCAAATGTGACCTCAAACATACTAGCTATGTCACTCTGATTTTACCTAGCACTCTTCTGCCTTGGAATCAATACTTAATATTGATTCTATAATAGAAGGTAAGGGTTTAAAAAAAAGGAGGGGGAAGCTCAATAGTGAGGGCAAAAAAAGTAAGTTTGCGGGCTAGCTTTTGAAAAAAGGTGGGTAGCTTTTAAGAAAAATATTTATTTTTAAAGACAATTAGAATTGAAGGAAAATACTGTCATTGAGATTTAATATTTAAATATAGAAAGATCTTAATCATATACAGTACTGGTCTTTGGAACATGAGCTCCCTCAGTCAAAGAATTGGATTGCAGAATTATCTATGAGCTTATAGAATTTTTTCCTACTAATAGAATCATAAAACTATAGACACAGAGATGGAATGGACTTTAGAATTCATTTAGTCCCATGTTATAGCAAAAAGTAGGAGGCTAAGTCATCAACTTCTCTTTGAATTTGGGCTATATAGAAAACCAAGCCAAAAAATTCTGTACAACTTGGGACCTCTAGTTTTATCAAAAGCATAAAATCCTTTTATTTTTCCATCTTCCTCTGATATCAAGCAGTCTGAGTTAAGTAAATTTAAATATTATCCATTTACTACATAAGTCTATCTCCTTTGTGGTAGCCTTGTTTATCTCAATGATCCCTGATATAGGGTAAAGAGGAGAGAAGAGAAGAGATTATAAGGTAACAGTTGTTTGTTTGAATAATTCCCCAGAAAAAGGAATTGGTATGTTTTCTTCTTTCCCTCCTATTTTTACCTCCTTTTTACCTACTCAGATTTTACCTGTCCATCAAGATTTGATTCAAGTCTCCCTCTTCTCCTAGAAGCCCTCTTTAATAACACTAGGTGGGACAATGGAAAGACTGCTGGGCATGGAACCAGGACCAGAGATCAAATATTTTTACCTCAGATATCTACTGTGGCATGGGTCAAGTCACACAAAAATTCTGCCTCAGTTTCCCTAAGTGTAAAATGAGGATAATAGTAGCATCTATTTCCCAGGGTTATTGTGAGGACAAAGTGGTATGTTTGTAAAGTGCTTATCACAATTCCTGGCATATATTAGGCCCTTAATAAAAGTTTCTTTCTGTCCTTCCTTCCCATAGCTCCAACTCACATAACCCCAGTTGATCTCTTCAAAACGAATGATGTGAAAGCAAATCCCAGCTCTGCCATTCACTAGCTACATGGTGGACGTGGCCAAAGTCCCTAACTTTTCCGAAACTCAGTTTCCTCATCTGTACAATGGAGATAATACTTACAGTGCCTATTTTAGAAATTAAGATCAGAGAAGGTGATAAAAGGACTTAGGAAACCTAAAAGTGCTATATTTTGTTATTCAGTCACTTTCAGTCTGACTCTTTATGACCCCATTTGGATTTTCTTGGCAGAGATAATGGAGTGGTTTGCCATTTCCTTCTCCAGATCTTTTTACACATAAGGAAACTGAGAACAACAGGAAAAAGGGATGTACCCAGAGTCACACATTTAGTAAATGTCCGAGGCTTGATTTGAACTCAGGAAGATGAGTCTTTCTGATGCCAGTCTCCATACTTTATCCACTGCACCACCTACCTGCCCAATAAAATGCCATATAAATGCTAACAATGATTGTTCCGACACAAAGTCAGCACACATATCCAAGCATTTTTATTTCTCTGCATTGTCAAGTCGACTTAGCGATATATTTATCGAACATTTGCGATGGACGAGGTAGGCCTCCGCCATCCCTGAGGAGTTCAAGTTCCTTGAGGGCAGAACCACGACCTTCTAATTCTCTTGGAATCCTTACAGCACCCAGCACAATGCTTCTGTCCTGCACATACTTGTTGAGTTGAATTGAATTGCTAATTTACCTCTTTTTCTCAGCTAAATAACTTGATCCTCTGGCCTTCCTTTGGAACACCGAAAGCAATTAGTATGGTCTGTGATTTAATCACTTGACAAATTTCAGATTTTAAGTCAAAGTTAATTTTGAATCATTAAAAGCATCCGAGGATCTTCATTGCACCAAAGAATGCATGGAGTAGTGAGCAGTCCCAGCTGACAGCATCCAGGAGGACTACTGATGTGATGAGCTGTGCCACCATTACAGCGAGGGAAGACACCCATGACTTCCCAAGAGGGGTCTGAGAATAATGGGTTTTCTAGCAGTTTGAAATAAAATATGATACTGTACTACATTTATAATGATGGGTAAATCAAACTCTGCATTTAACTCTCTCAGAGTGTATTTCAGGTGGGCACAGAGATTCAGTTCAGGTTATTCTCCTCTTCCCTCCAAATGAATTAACAGCCTCAGGGAAAATCCTCTACCTGTCTGACACTAATGCAGACTTTCTTAACTAATACTTTTCACCTATGACAGTCACAGGTCAATCCTGGGATCTCGCCTTTGGTGTCCCCGGGCAGGAATGGTGGCTGAGCCTGCCCGGGGTCCTGGAGGATGGGGCCGTGCTCTTGCCCTCATTTCCCAAGCCCAGCATCCCTTCCTTCCACCTGGTTCTTCACTTTCTTTGTTTTTGAAGCTACAGTCTGTTAAGTAAACAAAACCGTCATCTTCCCGGTGACACTCTAAGTGCTTGACGGTGACTTAAAGTTCTACATCTAAAGTCAAGTCTCAGGTGAATTTTAATCCTTCATTATTCAGGACATACTGGGGTTTTTTTTCCCCCCTTTCTTTCTAAAATGACAGTCGTGCTGTTAAGCATAATAATTGTTCATGAGTGAGTGCTGCTTATTGCCCCTCTTGATTTTGCCTCTAAGGCAGGCTTCTTACTCTGCAGAGGTCAAGGGTCTCCTGCTAAATCATGCATACCCACAATCCCTTGTGAATTATGCAGTTGACAAACTGCCGCTAATGATTAGTACAACCTGCATTAAAACCCTGGCACTAAATTGATATTACTTGAGTGATGGATTACACCTCTAATGAGCGGATTATTGCCACAAGTGACCTTGTCGGCTGAAAGAGTGTTTCAATATAACTAACATCTCTCACATTCTCATGTCACAGCAAAGCTAAAATATCTGAATGTGGTATGGGTTTTCCCCCCTTTTTTTTCCCTTTTATCCAGGAGTTGCTCCTTATTCTTTCAACTGCTAATGCTTAAGCAGCAACTCTAATTGGATTAGCCACCTGAGTTGCACCCCTAATTAGTGTATTTTAATACACATAAAATAAAAATGTCCAATGAATAATATATTCCCAGAGTGAACTCTGGTTTCTGTTTGGTCCAGATTCTTTCGGGGGATAGCAAATATACCTGGAAATATTTCTGATTTAGGAAGATGGACACGTGTCCTCCAGCTTGGAAACAATTTGCTCTCTGCCTCCTCACAGCTAAAGCCTGATAATGACTGTGAACTTCAACTCGCTTTTAAAGGGACACATGGCTGCTTAAATCAGAGGAATCAGGGGGCCCGTTCAGAGAAAGCATCATTCAGAATGTAAAGAGAACTGGCAGGAAACAAATCATCTGTATTTCCATGCCAAGAGAAGCTGTCCCCATTTCAGGAAATGACAGTGTGTGCCACATACTGTCCCTAAGTACAATCAGTAGTGGGGAGTTAGAATGTGATAAGCATCTTACTGTGTCCAGAGCCCTCCTGCAAAGACTCACATCTCAGCTGGACCCATAGGCTAGCTTTGAGAATTGAGTGACCCCTCACGGAGCCCACTCACATCTTTGTCTGTACCCAGCTAGGGGCATATTCACAATGGCCTGTCAGGAGACATGTGTCCAGATGAGACTGGGAGGAGCCATACATTGATGGAATTAATTAAGGTTAAGCTAAGCTGCCTGGCTGGATAAATCACAAGAGAGAAACCAACCACATGTGTTTTCTTGGTGGTTGGTCTTAACAAAGAGAGAATACTGAGCTCTCACCCCAATCAGTGCCACTAGATGATGATGGGATACTCTTGCTTAAATGATTGTCAGGCTGATGTGAGAGAGATTAGGATGGCAGCTTGTGTGACCAACAGCTGCTTTATTGCTATGGAACCAAAGGGCTGGTACCAATTCTTATCTGACTAAGAAGTATTAGAGAAGATGAGTCTAGAATCATAGATCCATGGAATCTTAAGAGTTGAAAGAGACCTTAGAGACCTTAGAGATCGTTTCCACCAATCTTTCTAACCATGAATCTGCTCTGCAAAAGTCCTGATGAATTTATCCTCCAAACATTCTCTACCTTGCAAACTAGCACATTCCATTTTCATGTAGTTTTCATTATTAAGAAACCCTTTTGCAAATTGAGCCATAATAATCCTTCCCATAGCAGTGATGTTATTCAATTTTATTTCATGTTTCTTGGCAATTTACAATTGAATATTGCCCTTGGAATTCCTGAGGTCATTCTCCTTACTAGCACTAGCATCAAATACCATTTACTGAGGTCTTCTACATGAGCAGGCTTCCTCTAGACTTTAAACTTCAAGAAGCCAAAGGCAGAACTCTAAGACATTCATTCTCTAAAGAAAACAACAGAGTAAAACTGGAAACCAATGAAGATGTCTTAAACTTGTCTTAAACTTGAGTATATATCCGTTTCTATTTGTTATTTAACTTTGCCCTTAGTTTATTTGTTTTTTTGGCTTCCACAATGTATAATTAGAATTTTGCTACCCAGGGACTCTCTTTCCCAGCATCCTCGTTATGTATCTACTTAATGTACTAATGTAGGGAAGATAAAAGTTTTGTGTAGCTCCACCTTTTCTCCCAGAAACGTGGCTGTGGAGATTGAGTAAGAGTCAGGCAGGAGAATTTTACCCACATGTTCTTTACTTAGGCTTTCTAATTTTGTTTCTTTTATTTCTTCTGCTTCAAGTGATTATTAATAAACCTTATAAAATATAATACTTGGAATTGTAGGGTATTAATTTAAATATTACAACACCTTGGATTCTCTATAGTACTTGACCCATTAGTTGGATGGATGCAACCAGGTATATGTAGACAAAGGACAATAATATAAGAATGGGAGATGGAAAGAAAGGAAATGATCAGCCTTGATTTTTTTCTTTCATATTGCCCATATAAAACAGAAAGACGCAAGGAATTAAAATAGAACTAGTGAAGGAGTATAGCCACTTAACAAATATCAATCATTTCAGATAGAAACTTAAAATCATGTTCTAGTACCCATAAAGGTCTCTACTAGCATCCCAGAATTCCCAAGTTATCCAAATGAAAAGTATATATTCAGTTCCAATGAAATATGAAATCTAGAGGGCTGTAGTAAAATGAGACACGTTATTGTCAAGTTGCCATAATTTGGGAAATTCCTCCAACAATGTAGATTACAGCTCATCAATCACTTGTAGACTTAGAGAGTTGCTTAAGGCTCAGAGAGGGCACTTGCACATAAACACAGCTAGTAAGTGTCAAAAGCAGAATTTGAATTTTGATCTTCCTTATTCCTTTTGCAGCATTCTATCCATTATACCATATAACCTCTCCTTGAGGCAGCTGCAAGGCAGCTCTTTCATGATCATATAACTTCCTCCCCTCTGTTGTATGCGCTATTGGGGTGCTCAAAATTCAGTCTAGCCCAGGAGTTCTTAACCATTTTTGTGTCATGCACCTTCTTGGCAGTCTGGGGAAGTCTGATTCTCTTTTCCAAATTATGGTTTCTATTTCTTTCTTTTTTTTAATTTTTATTGTTATGCAAAACACATTTCCATATTGGTCATTGTTGTAAGAGCACACTCATACATAATCAAAACCCCAAAATAAAACTATAAATATCCTGATATGAAAGAAAACTCTAACAGTTCTTTCTCTGGAGGTGGATAGGATTCCCCATCATGTCTTTCAGGATTGTCCCAGATCATTATTTTGCTGAGAGGTAGCATGGGCTATATTTCTTAATCATAATTGAATGAAATGCTAAGTTTTAGTCAAAAATTCATGAAAAGTGTAATTTTCCCATTTGAATGGACAGATCCTTTGATATCTACCCATAGACTTTTGGGGGGGTTTATGAACTCCAGGTTAAGAACCCCTGGCTAGCCAAAGGTAGAAATCTCAATGTTGGAAAAATGTAGAAGGGGAGAAAAGGAAATGCTTTCTTTCTCTCAGAGATACTTAAGAAATAATTCATGAAGGAGTTGAGATAAACATTTGGTCATGGTATTTATATGTTAGAAGCAGAGGAAACTCTGTCTCATTTGGTTGAATAGACTTGAAAAAAAGCAGTTAGCCTCCAGGAATTCAAGCAAACAAGTGATATTCTCTCTTCTTCTTGCTTCATAGACTCTCCTTTCAACTGGATATGGCAAATAATTATAGAGATGAATGGACTGAGGGATCAATTGATAGATCATAGCTATACCTAAAAGGGACCTCAGAAGCCCTCAACTCCTTAATTTTACAAATGGACAAATTGTCACCCAGGGAAGCTAAATACCTTGGCAAGGATCAACAGGCATCAAAGGTGGTATTTTAACACTAGTCCTCTGACTCCAGAGCCAATGATCCTTCCATTACATGATCTCTTTTGGTTCTTCCATTTTGCTCTGATAAACTAGTTGATATTACTGGCATGATCCTTTTGTGACTTGGCACCTTTTTCCCAATTATAAACAATATTGATTTAATCTTTACAAAAGACTCTACCTGGATTGGACTTGGAAACCTTTTTTCAAGTTACCCTGCCCCTTAAAATAGAGGGTAGAATCCCTGACTGGGTCTTGACTTAGACCGGAATTTGACTACTTAGAGACTATTATTTTCCTAGCCAGTGGTAGCAATGGGCTCCCTTTCTGGGTTGCTCTTCATAAGCTTGCCTATAAACCCAGTCTAGTATACTCTGGATAAAGAAGGAGCAGCTGCAATAACAATAGCATGTCTAGGGACTAAGCATTTATATTAATAGCATATTAGAACGGAAGATCTCTAGGCTTTCATTTTCTCAAAAGAATGACAGACACATTGGCTATGGGTTTGGGGCATCAGAAAAGAAAACATAAATTGCTATGCAGAGAGAGGTGATCACAGCTCATAACATCAGAATCAGAAACTTTCCATTATTGCCATCATTATTTTCCTATTATCTTTTTCCCCTCTATAGTATGTATTCAGTATTGAAGTACGAACAAGGTTAACCTTATGAGTATACTTTTAGTTGTGTTCTTTTTCAGTCATTTTCAGTCATGTCTGATTCTTCATGATCCCATTTGGGGTTTTCTTGGCAGAGATACTAGAGTGGTTTGTCATTTCCTTTTCCACTCTGTACATTTAGAGTACACAATTTATAACTGGAAGGGAACCAGAAGGGTCAAAAATCTCTAAAAATACCTCCCCTGCTATCTTCCTTCTATGTTTTAAATCTTACTAGTAGAGATCCATTTTTTTTGAGTGTTGAAAATTTTTAAGAGTCATAAATTAAAATGAATGTGATTCTGGAAGATTCATCACCCCTTAAGTGACATCACCTAACAGGGAAGAAAGGATTAATGGGCAGCTAGTTAAAAACATGATAGATTAGTTGTGCTCAGATGGGTAACAAGAGAAACAGTGAGGTATACTAAATAGTGAGAAAGCTGGTCTTTGGGCCAAGCAAAACCTTCACTTTAACTATGTCAAAAAACTTGACATAGCAAAAAACTATGACACATATTGGGCTATATGAGTCTGATAAAGTGACTTCTAAGAACAACTCTATAAAACTCTAATTTGCAAAGAAGTTGCTGACCTGAATTCATTGAGGGAATTGCTTCCCCTATACCAGTGGTGGTAAACTTTTTAGAGACTGAGTGCCCAAACTTCATCCTCATGCCTCATGCTACCTGCCCCCTTATTCTAGACAGGGGATGGAGGTAGCACTCCCATTGGGCTGCCAGGCAGAGGGGCATGTGAAGTGAGGAATGTCCTCTGGTTTTGGTGGAGAGGGCGAGGGGAGAAGCCCCCTCTAGCACATGTGCCATAGATTCATTAACATGACCCTATACCAATGAAATTTCAAGTCTAGTCCCTATATTGTCTCCTATATAAATTAGGACTCTCTTTATATACTTTTTCTCTTTCTCCATATCCAAGCATAGTCTCTAGTGTCTCCAGTATAACTTAACAAAATGCTTACAAAACAGACTTAAGCACATTGTCCTTTACAATACTAACACGACCAGGAAGTCTCTTCTTTTAGAGCAATAGAAAGTAATAACACCACCTGGAAGCTTGCTCTGAATTGTCACTTCCTTCTCTGTAGTGCTTCAGGGCTGTCCAGTGAAAAGCTATGCCCTGGTACTGACAAGAACATTCATCACAGTTTCCTAAGCCTGGACTTTATGAACAATGACATCAAAGAAGCATCCAACAAACTTGCTTAATGCAATAGCTTTAGCCCTGAAAAGTTGTGTTAATCACATTTCTATAAAGTCAATCATATTTTAAATGAATCAAGGGAATTCACATTTCAAAAGCCTATACATTTGTGTGTGTAGATAGATAGATAGATAGATAGATAGATAGATAGATAGATAGATATAGACAATAAAGTGAGACCTTGTACAGAGAACTTTGTATTTTTAAAGGGTCCTTATACAAAGTGAATTCTTGCTGTCTGGCTTATCTTTTAATGACTATTACCTTATCTTTTGTTATATAGTGTTCTTATCTTCCATAGCTCCAAAAGACAAGGGAACTTGCTGATCATGTTGTAAGGGACCCTCTTCTTAACCTTGTTTTGTAAGCATTGTGCAAAGTTAGCCTGGAGACAGAAAACAGAGTGCTTGTCAAAGGAGGCATCTTTTTGGTTAAGCCTGAATTTTCCTATATTTATTTTATTTAAAGTACAGTACAACTGTCTCTGGTTAGAGCTACCATGGTAACCAGATTGCTCTCATTTTGTAGGTGGAAAGGGTTAACCAAACAAGGCACCTTTCCTGCTGCTACAGTCAGAGTTAACAGCTACTTTGAAGAGTTTCAATGAACAGGAGCAGCAGCAGCAGCCAGCAACTTAACCATGAATGTCTTGAGTGAGAGAGGGAAAAAGAGAGAGGGAGAGGGAGAGGGAGAGGGGTAGGTGGAGGGAGAGAGGGAGGAGGAAGAGGAGGGAGAGAGGGAGGGGGAGAGGAGAAGGGAGAGGGGGAAGGGGAGGGAGAGAGGGAGGGGGAGAGAGAGAGGGAAAGAGAGAGAGAGAGAGAGAGAGAGAGAGAGAGAGAGAGAGAGAGAGATACTTTGTCATAGTACCATGGCATCTAACATGAAGCAGCTGTCGGATGCATCAGGAATCCAATGTCAGGAACTGCTTTTTCTCCTCTTCTCAGGAAGGGCTGCATAGCAAGGTTACCTCCCCAAGCTCTCTAAAGTGGTCTGGGGTCATCATTTCTGTATTTTGATTGGGCAGTGGTTTTTTTTTCAGTGGTATCCTGACACGATGTCATAATATGAGCAGCTTTGGTTCCATATGCCATCTTATCCCAAGCCAATCATTCTATTCCCATAATTTCCAATAAGCACACACAGTTTTCTAATGCTGTCTGACACTTTGCATTGCTTTCCCATCCTCTAGACACTCAAGACTGTGTATTTTTTGAAAATGGCAGAATGGTGTCACTCAGAACAATTACTGGAAGAAGCGATGATCTGACCTTCCACCTTGCAGTGAGCTCTGAGAACATATAACAAATGGAAATAAAAACTCAAACTCAAATGAAATCATCACTGCAGATACCATGTTTTTCTTGTGAGAGAAGTTTTTGAATCCCCATTTCACAGATTCAAAAACTAAGATATGAAGAATTAAAGTAAGTAACCTTCATTCAAACTACTGTATGAAGTAACATGATGATAGGAAAAAACCTCATAAAATTCTGACACATAGTAGACACTTAATAAGTGTTGATTGATTGATAGCCTGTCTCCAAGGCTAGATTAGGTGATATGACTATCTCTACTGAAGCATCCCTAGTATGCTGATTATCAGCAAACAAACATATTATTGCTGTCATATCTAAGGGACCTCTCATCCAAATCCACACAGTCATTATTATTATTACATTAAAAGTGGAAAAAGCTTTCCATTAAGGGATTATGAAATTATTTACTCGTCTATACTCCTGAGTCTGAACATCAGCTCACAAGAGGCCATCTACTTTTAGGACAATCTTTTTGTTTGACTCTTTTGCATTGCCATATAGCCATTCTCATTTAGTCCCTAAGCCCAGTCTCATAGCTAGTAAATGTCAGAGACAGGAGCCACACCAATTCCATAGTTCCTTTAGCAGGATAGTGGGAGGAAATGAGGGAACAATAATGGGTTACCTCTAGTGGAAACTTTTAGTGAGGGAAAAAAATGAAATTTCAGCTAGGTCCTGATTGATGCAAATAATGGATCCTTTGAAGTGGCTGCACTATTCAAAATCACCCAGCATGGATCCCATAGAGCTGGAACTGATTACCTTATGTTACATAATTATAACTTAAAATTCTGTGAATTCAAATGTATGGAACTACTTTGTGTGATTCATTATTTGAACTAATTGGGATTTAGCTACATGATCACATAATTGTTCATATTAGAGTAGGTGGCTTCTTGATCAAATAATCCTATTTTATTTTTATGAGTAAAATTTTGATTTGAAATGTTTATATATTAATATAATATTTTTTTAATTTCCATTGATGAGTACAGGTCTTTAAATACAAAAAACAGGCATAAAGAAAGAAATCAGCTAAGCTCTCCCAACATTTCCCCTCCAAATAACTTTAAAACAACACCTCAAATTGAAAGCTGCAGTGGCAGAGCAAACAAAATGTCAGTATGAAACATTCTTCCTGACCAAGACAACTTAATAGGTTAGCAAGAAAGATCTGTGACACATAGGTCAAGGATGGCCTGAACCTGACAAGGATGAAACAACAGTAATAGAATTAGTTGATGGCTACAGAAGCAGCAGCAGCCTGAGGAAATTTCAAGCCAGAAATGGTGAGGGGACTGGCAACCGGTCAGAGAGGGATAACAGGGGCCACTGTGCCAGCAGTGGAAAGATTACCAAATTCTGTTTGGCAAATTCATTGCCAAATAACAAATTTGAGTTATAGCTCAAAAATGCATATAAGCACTTTCTGTCAAAGGGAATGGTATCCCTAAGGGACAATATCATTTTTGATCAAGGAACAGGGACCCTGAGAAGCAGTCCCAATTTCAAGCCCAAAAGATCAAGGACTTTTCCTGTATAAGGACCAGAGGCAGACCAGAAGAGCAATGACTACACCTGTTCCCCAGATCACACCACTTTTTGGGACACTGAAAACTTCCAAACTCCCAGAACTAGCTCTGATAATAGCAGTACAAAAAAAGCCTAAATCTTGATACAGTTCTCTTCCACTACAATTCCATACCAGGAACAGAGTCCAACCTTAATATAAAGTTCAAAATGAAGAAATAACATGGAAAATGTGCCAAAAAAAAAGGACCTCACCAAAAAATTTTTGGTGGTGAAAAGATCAAGACACAAACTCAAAAGAAGACAATGAAGCCAAAGCAGCTACAAGCAAAGCCTCAAAGGAGAAAAAATGTAAATGAGAGCAAAGGAAAAAGATTGTGAAGGCAATTAATAGCTTGCTAAAAGAAGCAAAGAAAAAAAATTTAAGTGTAATTAATTAATTAATTGATTTTGAATATTTTTCCATAGTTACACGAATCATGGTCTTCCCCTCCCTTCCTCCCACCCCTCCTCCTGTTGCCAACGAGCAATTCCACTGGGTTTTACATGGGTCATTGATCAAGACCTATTTCCATATTATTAGTATTTGCACTAGGGTGAGCACTTAGAGTCTACATTCCCAATCATATCCCCATCGAACCATGTGATTGAGCAGTTGTTTTTCAAAGAAAAACTACTAAAGAAAATAATAACTGAAAAAACAGATTTGGCCAAACTGGAAAAAGGAGTACAAAAACTCACTGAACAAAATAATTACTTAAAAATTAGGATTTGGCCACTAGAATCTAATGATTACATGAGACATCAAGAAAAATCAAAGTCAAAAAGAATGAAAAATAGAAGAAAATGTAAAATATGTGATTAGAGAAACCACTAACTAGGAAAATAAATCAAAGAGAGATGACTTAATAATTTTTGCACTGCCTGAAAATCATGATTGATGAAAGTCTACACATTATATTTTAAGAAATTATCAAGGAAAAGTACCCTAATAGCATAGAACCAGACTGAAAAATAGAAATTTAAAGAATCCTCCAATAACCACCTAAAAGAAATCCTAAAATGAAAACTCCTGGAAATATTATTGCCAAATTTCAAAGTGTCCAGGTCAAAGAGAAAATACTTCAAGCAGCCAAAAAGAAGCTATTCAAATATCATGGAGCTACAGTAAGGATCACACAAGATATAGCAGCTACCACCTTAAAGAAAAAGAAGGGTTGGAATATGATCACCTAAAAGGCAAAAGAGTTGGAATTATAACCTAGAAAAATCTACTCAGCAAAATTAAATATAATCCTTCAGGGGAAAAATGGATATTCCTTGCTCTAGAGAACTTTCAAGAATTCCTGATAAAAGGTCAGAATTAAATAAAAAATCTAATTTTCAAATATAAGACTTAAGAGAATTATAAAAGCTTAACAAACATAAAATTATAAGGAACTCAATAAGGTTAAACTTTGTTTTTCTCTATGGGAAGATAATATATGTAACTTTTGAGAACTTTACCATTATTAAGACATTTAGAAAAATTCTATATAGGAAGAAGATAGAGGAGTAAGTTGATTATATTGCAATAATATTTAAAAAATGGATAGGCAAGAGAGATGCCCTGAGAGAAGGGTGAAGGAAAAATGGGAAAATGAGGGAAATTATCTCACATAAAAGAAGTACATAAAGAAGTACTTTAATAGAAGGGGAAATGTTGAGGGGGAGGCAATACTTGACCCTTGCTCATATTTAAATTGGTTTGAAAAGGGGAAAATACACATACACTTATTCAATTATTAATAGAACTCTATCTTACCCAACAAGAAATTAGGAAGGAAAAGAAATAAGAGAAAGAGGGAGATAAAAAGGAAAGGATAAAAGAAGGCAGTGATCAGAAGCAAATAGACTTAAGAGGAGAAACAAGATAAAAAGCAATACAAAAGGATAAACAGAAGAAAATAAAATGGAAGGAAATGAACAATTTTAGTAATCATAACTGTGAATATGAGCAGATTGAATTCAGTCACAAAACAGAAGCAGCTAGAATGGACTGAAAACCAGAAACTTACAAGCAAAATATTTGAAAAAGAGTGACAGACACAAAGTAAAAATAAAGGTCTGGAGAAAAATCTGTTATGCTTTAGCTAGGAAGAAAAAAAACAGGAGAAGCAATAATGATTTCCGACAAAAATTGAAGCAAAAAAAAATATATAATTCAAATAAATAAGCAGAGAGCAGCTAGATAGCACAATTGATAAAGAACTAAGCCTGGAATAGGGAAGACTTGGGTTCAAATCTGACATCAGATGCTTCCTGGATATGTGAACCTGGACAAGTCACATAATTCTAATTGCTTAGCCCTTACAGATCTTCTGCCTTAGAATTGATACTTAGTATTGATTCTAAGATCAAAGATAATTGATTTGTTGTTGTCCTTGTTATTGTTTAAAGAGATAAAGGCAAGGAAACCATGGTTTTTTTTGTTTTTTTTTTTACTTTTTTTTTTATTTTAAACCCTTAACTTCTGTGTATTGACTTATAGGTGGAAGAGTGGTAACGGTAGGCAATGGGGGTCAAGTGACTTGTCCAGGGTCACACAGCTGGGAAGTGTCTGAGGCCGGATTTGAACCTAGGACCTCCCGTCTCTAGGCTTGGCTCTCAATCCACTAAGCTACCCAGTTGACCCCTGGAAACTACGTTTTACTAAAAGGTATCATAGACAAAGAAGCAATATCAACATGTGCACCAAAAGGTTTACCAACCAAATTCTTTTTTGTCCCCTTGATTTATTTATTTTTGACATTTAATAATATTTATTTTTTAGAAAAGTTATCATAGTTACATGATTCATGCTCTTACTTTCCCCTTCACACCCCCACCTCCCTCCCCCCTCATAGCCAATGCACATTTCCACTGGTTTTAACATGTGTCATTGATCAAGACCTATTTCCAAATTGTTGATACTTGCATTGGTAAGGTAGTTTCAAGTCTACATCCCCAATCATAGCCGCCTCAACCCATGTGTTCAAGCAATTGCTTTTCTTCTTTGTTTCCATGCCTGTAGTTCTTCCTCTGAATGTGGGTAGCAGTTTTTTTTTCCATAAATCCCTCAGAATTGTCCTGGGTCATTGCATTGCTGCTAGTACAGAAGTCCATTACATTCTATTTTACCACAATGTATTGGTCTCTGTGTAAAATGTTCTTCTGGCTCTGCTCCTTGCGCTCTGGATCAGTTCCTGGAGGTCTTTCCAGTTCACATGGAATTCCTCCAGTTTATTATTCCTTTGAGTGCAATAGTATTCCATCACTGGCATATACCACAATTAGTTCAGTCATTCCACAATTGAAGGACATACCCTCATTTTCCAGTTTTTTGCCAGCACAAAAAGTCTCTTTGCTAGTATTCTATTTAAGATTTTTGCATCTATGTTCATTAGGGAGATTAGTCTGTAGTTTTCTTTCTCTGTTTTTCATCTACCTGGCTTTGGAATCAGTACCATATTTGTGTCACAAAAGGAATTTGGTAGGACTCCTTCTTTGCTTATTATATCAAATAATTTGCATAGTATTGGGATTAGTTGCTCTTTGAATGTTTGATAGAATTCACTTGTGAATCCATCGGGCCCTGGCGATTTTTTTCTTAGGGAGTTCTTTGATGGCTTGTTCAATTTCTTTTTCTCATATGGGATTATTTAGGTATTCTATTTCTTCTGCTGTTAATCTAGGCAATGTATATTTTTGTAAATATTCATCCATATCCCCTAGATTGCTATATATAGTTTTTAATGATTGCCTTAATTTCCTCTTCATTAGAGGTGAGGTCTCCCTTTTCATCATAACATTTCTCCACATAGGAATACAAGGAATTAGATCATATTGAAGCCCTTAAAGAGGCAAATTTAAAAAATAAGAGTTTTCTTTCTTTCCCCTGTGTCTTATTTACCTTTTTATGTTTCTCTTGATTTTTGTGGTTGGATATCAAACTTTCAATTTAGTCCTGGTCTTTTCTGTGCAAATACTTGGAAATCTTCTATCTTGTCAAATGCCCAAACATTCCCCTGGAAATATATAGTCAGTTTTGATGAGTAGGTGATCCTTGGTTGTAGACTCAATTCTCTTGCCTTTCTGAAAATCATATTCCAAGCCTTGAGGTCTTGTAGTGTGGAGGCTGCCAGATCCTGTGTGATCCTGATTGGTGCTCCTTGATATCTGAATTGTCTCTTTCTGGCTTCTTCTAAAATTTTTTCTTTTACTTGGAAGCTCTTGAATTTCACTATTATATTCCTGGGGGTTGTCTTTTCAGGGTCTAGTGTAGAGGGTGATCTATGGATCCTTTCAATGTCTATATTGCCCTCTTGTTGTACAATTTCAGGGCAGTTTAGCTGAATAATTTCTTTTAGTATGGAGTCAAAATTTCCTTAATTCCTGCTTTTTAAGGAAAACCAATGATTCTCGAATTGTCTCTTCTAGACCTGTTTTCTTGATCTGTCAATTTCTCATTGAGATATTTCATGTTTCCTTCTATTTTATCAGTCTTTTGACTTTATTTTATTTGTTCTTGCTGTCTTGAGAGATCATTAGCTTCTAATTGCTCTATTCTAGCCTTTAGAGACTGGTTTTCCTTTTCAATCTGGTCATTTCTGGTCTCCAATTTATTTGCCTCACTTTCCAATTGTGAAATTCTGCCTATTAAGCTGTTATTTTCTTGCCATTTCTCTTTCATCTTTCTCATAATCTCAGATTTGAACTCTTCAATAGCTTGTGAAGAGTTTTCATTATTTTGCAAAGGTTATTATATGATTATTTGTTCTCCTCTGCTGTTTGCTCTGTTGTCTGGATTTTCTCTGTATACAAGTTGTGGAGTTTTAAAGATTTCTTCTTGTTGATCTTTCTCTTTGGGGGTTCTTGTGGATGGCTTGCCATTGTGAGCTGCATGACCTCTCAGGTTTATCCTTACACCCAGGGTCTGTCTACACACTTAGGCTCCTGAGGTCTCAGGTCTATTTGTTCTCAGGGTCAAGTCTCCTGGTGGTCCCCTTGTTTGTTCCTCTGCCCAAAGCTCCTTTAACAGTCTCAGGGTGCTGCTTCCACAGTCTTGCACACCTCTGCACTGGATCCCCACCCACGATCCAAGCCTATGCTCAGGATCCGTGTCTGCAGCTGCAACCGTGCCTGCACTCAGGGTCTGTGTTCAAAGTTGGAGCGTTCTTTAGCATCTTGGGGTCTTAAGTCTTGCTGCTCTCAGGAGCAGGCCCTGGTTACCCCAGGTAGCTGCCAAGGAATTAATGGGTGCCCCAAACTTGCTCTAACTCTTTTGCACTGGCTTTGGCACCGTAGGTGGTATGGGGGAGGGGGTTGCTCAGCTCGCATTTTAGTGAGAGCTTTTTCACCCCTTTATAGCATGGAAATGCCTGATTCCACATACCTTCAATGCTGCACCCTCTCATGGGGTCCCTTCATTCATCTGGATTTTTTTTATGTCTTCTTGAGGAGTCCTGTATGTTTTTGTTTAGGAGAGGTTAAGCAGCCAATTTTTACTCTGTCACCATCTTAACCTGGAAGCCCAACCAAATTCTTAAAGAAAAGGTTAAATAAACTACAGGAAGAAAGTATACTAGTAAAGGACTTCAACTTTCCCCTTTCAGAGCTAGGTAAATTTAACCATAAAATAAACAAGAATGATGTTAAGAAGACAAATAGAATCTTTGAAAAGTTAGATAACCTAGACCTCAGGAGAAAACTAAATGAGAATTTAAAAGTATATCTTTTTCTCCACTATACACAGCGCCTTCATGAAAATGACCATATATAAGATAGTTTACCTCTCAGGTCTATGGAAAAGGGAAGAATGTATGAGCAAACAAGATATAGAGAATATTATAAGATATAAAATTAATAATTTTGATTATATCAAATTAAAATGGTTTTGTACAAACAAAACTAAAGCAACCAAGATTAGAAGGGAAGCAACAAACTGAGGAAACATTATAAAAATTTCTCTTCTAAAGGTCTCATTTCTCAGACATATAAAGAACTAAATCAAATTTATAAGAATCCAAGTCATTCTCTAATTGATAAATGGTCAAAGGATATGAAGAGGCACTTTTCAGAAGAAGAAATCAAAACTATCAATAATCATGTGAAAAAATGTTCCAAATCACTTTTGATTAGAGAATTGCAAATTTAAACAACTCTGAGGCAAAACTTACACCTATCAGAATGTTCAATATGACAGTAAAGGAAAATAATAAATGTTGGAAGGAATGTGGTAAAATTGAGACACTAATGCATTGTTGGTGGGATGTTAATTGATTCAACCATTCTGGAGGGCAATTTGGAATTATGCCCAAACAGGTATAAAAGAATGCATACTCTTTGATCCAGCAATACCACTACTAGGTCTGTATCCTAAAGAGATAATAAAAATGGGAAAGGACCTGTTTATAGAAAAATATTTATAGCTATGCATTTTATGGTGGAAAAGAATTGGAAACTAAAGAAATATCCCTCAGTTGGGGAATGGCTGAACAAATAGTGGTATATGATGGTGATGGAATATTATTGTGCTATAAGGAATGAGAAACAGGATGATTTCAGAAAGAACTGGAAAGACCTATGTGAACTGATACAGAAAGAAATAAGCATAACCATGGGGAACATTATACACAGTAATTGCAATATTGTGGAACAATCAAATGTGATAGACTTTGTTACTAATAGCAATACAATGATCCAGGACAATTCTGAGGGACTTATGCAAAAAGAATGCTATCCACCCCCAGAGACAGAATTGTTGGAGTATAAATGCAGATAAAACCGTATGATTTATCACTTGTATATTTGGATAAATGATTTAGAGTTTGGGTTTTATAGGATTATTCACTTAACAAAAATTAATAATATGGAAATGTTTTGCATGATAACACATCTATGTCCTAGATTGTTTGTCAGCTTCAAAAGAGGGTAGGGAAGAAGGGAAGGAGTCAACATGAATCACATACATTTGGAAAACTTGTGTGGAAATTTATTAAAATAAAATAGAGATAAAACAAAACCAAAAAAATCATAATTTCATTAAAGAAAAAGACAATAATGAGGTAACATTCTAAAATTTGTAGGATGCAGCCAAAGCAAGGAAAATGTATATCTCTAAAGATGTACATCAATAAATTAAAAAAGAGATGAACAGATCAATGAATAGGGCATGCAACTAAAAAAAAGAAAAAGAGCAAATTAAAAATCCCCAATTAAGGGACTACCTGGTTAAGATGGCGGCAGAGTAAAAAGTAGCTGCTTAACCTCTCCTAACTGAAATATACAAGACACCTCAGGAAGACATAAAAACAAATCCAGAGGAACAAAGGGACTCCACAACTGGGCGCAGCATTGGAGGTACATGGAATCAGGCATATCCATGCTATAAAGGGATGAAAAAACTCTCACTATAATGCGAGCTGAGCAACCCCCTCCCACACCCCACACCACCTACAGTGCCAAAGCCAGCACACAAGAGTTAGAGCAAATTTGGTGCATGCATTAAGTCCTTGGCTGCTACCTGGGGTAACCAGGGCCTGCTCCTGAGAGCAGCAAGACTTAAGACCCCAAGAGGCTAAAGAACGCACACGGACTTTGAGTGCAGACCCTGAGTGCAGGCATGAGTGCGGGCGTGGACACAAGCCCAGACACGAATCCTGAGCGCAGGCAAGGACTCGGATCTTGAGAGCAGGCACGGACCTTGAGTGGGGACCCAGTGCAAAAGGGGTTCACAACTGTGGAAGCAATGCCCTGAGACTGTTAAAGGAGGCTTGGGCAGAAGAACAACTAAGGGGACCACCAGGAGGCTTAACCCTGAGAACAACTGAGACCTCAGGAGCCTAAAGAGCCCAGACAGACCCTGAGTGTGAGGATAAACTTGAGAGGGTGCAGGGATAGCAATGGCAAGTAAGAGACAAGAAACACAAAAGAGAAAGATCATCAAGAAGAAATCTAACACTCAACAACTTTTACACAGATAAAATCCAGACAAAAGAGCAAACAGCAGAAGAGAACAAACAAGTAATCATATCCAAACCTTCCCAAAATAATGAAAACAGGCCATGAGCTACTGAAGAGTTCAAATCTGAGATGATGAAGAAGATGGAAGAGATTTGGCAAGAGAAGTGGGAAATAGCTCATAAGGAAATAAACAGGTTAGAAGACAGAAACTCCCAATTGGAGAAAGATGCCCAAAAATCAATCGAAATGGTAAGCAAATTAGAAAACAAAATCTGGCAAGAAAATAACAGTTTAAAAGGAAGAATTTTGCAATTGGAAAGTGAGGCTCAGAAATCAAATGAACTGATAAGCAAATTGAACACCAGAAATGACCAGATTGAAAAGGAAAACCAAAAGATTATAGCTGAAAAACAGTCCCTAAAAGGTAGAATTGAGCAATTAGAAGCTAATGATCTCTCAAGACAGCAAGAACAAATAAAACAAAGTCAAAAGACTGACAAAATAGAAGGAAACATGAAATATCTCAAAGAGAAATTGACAGATCAAGAAAACAGGGCTAGAAGAGACAATTTGAGAATCATTGGTCTTCCTGAAAATGCAGAAATTAATAGAAATTTGGGTCCATACTAAAAGAAATTATTCAGCAAAATTGACCTGAAGTTGTACAACAAGAGGGCAATATAGATATTGAAAGGATCCATAGATCACCCTCTACACTAGACCCTGAAAAGACAGCCCCCAGGAATATAATAGCCAAATTCAAGAGCTTCCAAGTAAAAGAAAATTTTTTTAGAAGAAGCCAGAAAGAGACAATTCAGATATCAAGGAGCACCAATCAGGATCACACAGGATCCAGCAGCCTCCACACTAAAACACCACAAGGCTTGGAATATGATATTCAGAAAGGCAAGAGAACTGGGTCTACAACCAAGGATCACCTACCCATCAAAAATGACTATAAACTTCCAGGGGAAAGCTTGGGCATTCAACAAGATAGAAGATTTCCAAGTATTTGCATAGAAAAGACCAGGACTAAATGGAAAGTTCAATATTCAAACACAAAAATCAAGAGAAACATAAAAAGGTAAATAAGAAACAGAGGGAAAAGAAAGAAAACTCTTATTTTTAAAATTTGCCTCTTTAAGGGCTTCAATATGATCTAATTATTGGTATTCCCTTGTGGAGAAATGTTATATATAATTCTCTTTTAGGAACTCTATTCACTATTATAGTATTCACTTTTATGGTAATTAGAAGAATAATTCATAGAGAGAGGTTGGAATACTAAATGGTCTAAGATAATATGGGAGTGGGAAAGAGGGAGGTGAATAGTAGAGGACACCAAAAGAAACTTGAATGAATAAGAAAAATAAGATATTCTCTTACACACAAATAGGTCATGGGAAGGGGAATGGATGAATAATATTATAAGGAGAGGAAGAGAGCATTAAGAGGTAATAGTTAAACCCCACTCTCAATGTAATTAACCCAGAGAGGGAAGAGTAGCTTTATCCATTGGGATATAAAATTCTATCCAACCCTACTGAGAAAGTCAGAAGGGAAAACCTAGGGTTTCAGGGGAGTGAGGATGTCAAAAAAGGGAGGGAGGAGAGGTGGAGGGAATTCACCAAGCCTTAAAAATAAATAGAGGGGAATAATAAGGGAGAGGGTAGAAAGGGTAGTAAATCAAGGGAGGGGACAAGGGTTATTAGCCTAAAGCAAGCCACTGGTTTAAAAGGAAATAGTGTAAGAAGAAGAGGTAGAACTAGGAGAGGATACCAAACTGTTGGGAATACACAACTGATAATTATAACTCTGACTGTGAATGGGATGAACTTGCCCATAAAATGGAAGCAAATAGCACAGTGGATTAGAAACCAAAATCCTACCATACGTTGTTTAAAAGAAACACATATGAGGCAGGTGGACATACACAAATTTAAGGTTAAGGCCTTGAGAAAAATCCTTTAGGCCTCAAATGAGAAAAAGAAGGCAGGAATGGCTATTATGATTTCTGACAAAGCCAAAGTAAAAATAGATATGATTAAAAAAGACAGGGAAGGTCATCACATCCTGATTAAAGGCAGTATAGACAATGAGTAAATAACATTGCTCAATATGTATGCATCAAATGGCATAGCATCCAAATTTTATAAAGGAGAAAGTGGCAGAGCTCAAGAAGGAAATAGATAGGAAAACCATACTAGTGGAAGATCTAAATATTCCACTTTCATATTTAGATAAATCAATCAAAAAATAAATAAGAAAGAGATAAGAGAGCTGAATGGAGTCCTAGAAAAATTAGATATAATAGATATGTGGAGAAAAATAAATAGGGACAAAAAGAAATACACCTTCTTTTCAGCTGCACATGGTACATTCACAAAGATTGACCATGTAATAGGGCACAGAAACATTGCATACAAATCCAAAAGAGCAGAAATAATAAATGTAACCTTCTCAGACCATAATGCAATAAAAATAATAATTAGTAAGGGCACCTGGACAGTCAAATCAAAAACTAATTTGAAATTAAATAATATGATTCTCCAAAACCAGCTAGACAAAGAAGAAATCATAGAAACAATCAACAATTTCATTGAAGAGAATGACAATGAAGAGGCATCCTACCAAACTCTGTGGGATGCAGCCAAGGCAGTACTCAGGGGAAAATTTATATCCTTGAGTGCATATATTAAAAAATTAGGGAGGGCAGAGATTAATGAATTGGGCATGCAACTTAAAAAACTAGAAAGTGAGCAAATCTAAAATCCCCAGATGAAAGCTAAATTAGAAATACTAAAAATCAAGGGAGAAATTAATAAAACCAAAAGTAAAAGAACAATTGAATTAATAAATAAGACTAGAAGCTGGCATTTTGAAAAATCAGATAAAATGGACAAAGTGCTGGTCAATCTAATAAAAAAAGGGAAAGAAGAAAACCAAATTGACAGTATCAAAGATGAAAAGGGACGCCTCACCTCTAATGAAGGGGAAATTAAGGCAGTCTTTAAAAACTATTTTGCCCAATCATATGGCAATAAATATAGCAATCTAGGAGATATGGATGAATATTTACAAAAATACAAATTGCCTAGATTAACAGCAGAAGAAATAGAATACCTAAATAATCCCATATCAGAAAAAGAAATTGAACAAGCCATCAAAGAACTCCCTAAGAAAAAATCTCCAGAGCCTGATGGATTCACAAGTGAATTCTATCAAACATTCAAAGAGCAACTAATCCCAATACTATGCAAATTATTTGATATAATAAGCAAAGAAGGAGTCCTACCAAATTCCTTTTATGACACAAATATGGTACTGATTCCAAAGCCAGG
>NC_058132.1:479766910-479793889 GCF_016433145.1 Gracilinanus agilis
TGGGGATGTAGACTCGAAACTACCACACCAATGCAACTATCAACAATTTGGAAATAGGTCTTGATCAATGACACATGTTAAAACCAGTGGAAATACACATCAATCATAGAGGGGAGGGGGAAGTCGGGGGAGTGAAGGGGAAAGTAAGAGCATGAATTATGTAACCATGTTAACTTTTCAAAAATATAAATATTAATAAATGCTTTTTAAAAATCCCCAATTAAACACTAAATTGGAAATCATGAAAATCAAGGGTGAAAGTAATATAATTGAAAGTTTTAAAAATTGAATTAATAAACAAAACTAGGAGTTGGTTTTATGAAAAAATAAATAAATAAAATGGAATTTTTTTTATTTGATTTAAAAAGAAAGAATACCAAATTACCCATATAAAAAATGAAAAAAAAAGTGAAGTTACCACCAACGAAGATGAAACTACAGCAATTATTAAAGTTATTTTGCCCAATTTTATGCCAGTAAAACTGACAACCTAAATAAAATGGATATTTACCCAAAACATATAAACTTTATTAATTAATAGAAGAAGAAGTAGAATATTAAACAATGCCCTCTTAGAAAAAGAAATTAAATAAACAGTCAATGAGCTCCCTAAAAAAAAATCTGCAAGACTAGAATTCTACCAAGCATTTAAGGAACAATTAATTCCAATAACTATTGGGGGGGAAATAGGTAATATAGGAGTCCTACCAAATTCCTTTTGTGATACAATATGGTTTTAATACCTAAACCAAGGAGATCAAAAACAGAGAAATAAAACTATAGATCAATTTACTTAATAAGTGTTGACACAATTTTTTTTAAATACTAGCAAGAAAACTATAGCACTTTGTCAAAAAGAGCATACTATATGACCATGTGGACATTATACCAGGAAGGCAGGGCTGGTTCAGTAATAGGAAAATTATCAGCATATTTGACCACATGAAAAAGTAAAAACAATAAAAATCATATGTTTCTTTGCAACCTGTGTTTCTGTTTTGTTCCTTTAGGATTGAACATAATTTCTAATCCCTTCTTCTTTTTCTGTCTTCTAAGTATCAGCCCTTTAAATAAGAGAAGGCGGTTATCATGTCCCACCTAAGGCTTTACTTATCTAAGTTAAACATCCCCAGTTCTTTTATTCTGCCATCACATGCCATTATCTTAAAGCCATCCATGATTCCTCTTGCCTTCCATAGAACATTCTCTAGTTTTTCCATGTTCTTTGGAAAATGCGGTGCTTAGAAATGAACATAATAACCTATAAGTCATCTCAATTTGGGTACAGTGGTACTATCACCTCCTTATTTTTTTAAAACCCTTACCTTCCATCTTGGAATCAAAACTGTGTATTGGTTCCAAGGCAGAAGAATGTAAAGGGCTAGGCAATGGGGGTCAAGTGACTTGCCCAGGGTCACACAGCTAGTAAGTATCTGAGGCCAGATTTGAACCTAGGACCTCCCATCTCTAGGCCTTGCTCTTAATCCACTGAGCCACCCAGCGACCCCCTCCTCCCCACTATCACCTCTTTATGACTTAGCCATGAACAAAAACTAGGAAAGTGGTCATTGAAGCTGTGGTATAAGATGATGGAGAGCAAGAAGGCATGAGCTAATGACTGGTGAAGGGGAGAGCAAAGGAAAGGAACATGATGGGTGTGAAAGTCTGTGGCACATAACAAATAAGGACTTTGAAGTATATCAGTAAAAGACAGCATATATAAAACATGTGGTAAGAAGGGAAGCTATAGCTGCAAGCTCTATCTCTCTTAATAAGAGCCTAAGATTACATTAACTTTCTTTTGGGCTATATCATATTGTTAACTGATACTATGCTTTTAGTCCACTAAAACCATCGGATCTTTTCCAGATAGTAATAGTTAAAATTTATATAGCACTTACTATACTTAGTTTATTATACTTATAACTTAGCACTGTGCTAATTTCTTTATAATTTTTATTTCATTTGATCCTCATGACAACCCTGAGAGGTAGATGCTATTATTATTCCCATTTTACAGAAGAAGAAACTCGGATAAATTGTCAAATACCTGTGAATCGAGTTTTTAACCCAAATGCAGGATTCTAATTTATCTTTTTTTTAAAAAAAAAAACAAACCTGTAGCTTCAGATTAGAACAGATACTAAGTTATCAACTCCAAGGCAGAAGAATAGTAAGGACTATTATAACACTTGAAAATCTGATAAGATAACATTTTTAATCCTCTTACTTTCACAGAGTTTGCTGCTGCTATAATTGAGATCAATAAAAGGGTCCATTTTGAAGAAGAGTTCCTTTGAAGATGAGGTCCTCCAGATTTTCCCATCTAAAGATGGCAGTGCTAGCTGCATCAAGTTCTAGAAAATTGCATATTTTCAATTCAATTAAGAAAATATTCATTAAGCACCTACTATGTGTTAGACACTGTACTAAGCCCTACGTATAAGTTTTTGAAAGAGATAGCCCCTACTTTCAAGTTGTTGTAATCTAATGGAAAAAGACAAGACACAGAGGGAAGCTGATGAGAAGTATTCATTTCAAAGGCATCAATATTCTTGAAGTCTGTGGAACTGCTAATGGAAAATGGAAAATTACCTGGAAAATTCTGAGCACTCCATAAAGGAAGGACAATAGCAAGATTTATTGCTCTCCCTTCCTAAGGGCAAGGCAATGGAGGGATCTGAGAAAGTATTGAGTACCCAAAGCTGAATCAATTTGCATGATGATGAGATTTCAGGTGATTAGCTTATCCTAGAGTAGTGGTGATGTTCTTTAAGTCAAAACCAAGCAGAGCCATCCACCAAGTCTAAGAGGGATGAAACCTGTCTGGCTTGGGCTCTTGTTGGCCCTATATCAAGAAGCAGCATCAGAGAAGTTGGAACCACTCAGGTTTTATGAAAGGAGGAAACTTCATCAAGGAAACCTCTTGAGAAACTAATATAGAAGGAAGTTGTGTAGGAGTAATGTGTGATGAGAAAGCTGGGTCAGGTTAAGAGAAGTGCATCAGATAACTGCTTCTCCTTCAGCACCCAGATAACATGCATTTGGAAAGACAATACAAAGAGCTTGCCTATCAATAAATATATCTGAAGCAGACAATGCGATTGGTCGATACATGGATCTAAAATTAAATAGGAGAAGAGGTGGCTGGATTTCCCTCAGGAAAGGTCTTTTAATGACTTCAAAGGGCTACCAGAAACACTAATCCACCTTTTTATTACTAATAGTCTACTCGAATTGTTATATGGCTATGAAAGATGGAATATGATACTCTGAAAAAGTGATAATGGATATCAGACAGAGGGCAAGAGAGGGCTGAGATTCTGAGAAGTGACTGATCTAATACCATACTGCTACTATGTGGTACATTGAAGAACTGACCCTAAGTTTTCTGACTTTAAGTTCAATGCTCTTAATAAAAGCTTGCATTCATATAGTTAGTGATTTACAAAGCATTTTTCATAGGTTAAATCAGATCCTCACAACAATCTTATTAGAGGTTAATATTATGCCCATTCTACAGAGGAAGAAATTGAGGCCATAAGCGGTTAAGTGATTTGCCCATGGTCACTTAGCCAGTAAGTGTCTGAGACAATTGTGTCACCCATACTGACATTCACTGAAGTCATTATCAATCCAGGGTTATTTCATAATGGACCAGTATCACTCTGCTCTGTTTAGTTACCTCCCCTGATATGCAAATGAAATTAATGGAGGAAAAGTCTGGATCAAATACTAGAAAACTCACTGTCGTGTCTTTCTCACATAGGTACAACTAGAGTAAAAGAAACTAAAGGCATCTTCTACAGAAAAGAACCAAGCATACAGACCAGACTAGACTAGATCTCAGTAATTTCAAATCAATGAAACTCTCTATCAAAGGTTGGTTCTTTGCTTTGTTGTAACTAGTTGATATGCCTAGCTTCAGATAGAATAGCAAAAAATGGAAAATGGGTATAAAGACTTCAAATGTGTACACTAAATCTATAGAACCACAGGAGAGAAAGGAAAAAACTATTGGGACCCTAACAGAGGCCTGACGTATTTTAGAGCAATTTCACAGAAGGGAAAAGAAAACAGCAAATGAAATGTGCATTTGGATAACATTCTCCCAGCACAGCTGGGATCTGTGTTGTAGGTGCCTCTGAAAGGACCAAACATGGGAACCCAAACTACCTAAGAAGGCTCTCTTCCCAGGAACTGTTCAAATCAAATAGCACCCTTCCTATTTCAAAATATTTCCATTCCTTTTAGAAGAAAAAAAAGTTTCTTTATACTGTGCCATTCAGAACATAATTACTCCTCTCTGTAAGCTGGAAAAGTCACTAAGTAGCTGATAAAAGGCAAAGGAATCAGGACCGTTTTCTCACTGAAAAAAGGATTTTTCTTATTGGAACTGAAAACTCTCACCAAGGGCTCCAGGCTCTTGTTACATCAATTTGAAGGACTCATAATCCCTGCATTATGTATGTTCCACCAGCATATTTCTTGCTGAAGTGCTCATGCCTTTTCAATAGCACTGCTCCTGTTGTCATCACTGAGTAAACAGCTTTTGACACGTTTTCAATATGATTACATTAGAACAAGTGGGTCATGATTGATAACCTAATATTCAGGCCATGCAAATCATCAATCACAGGAAGTATATTAATTATTCAATGTAACACTCTAATGCAAGAATCAATGTTGGAAATGAAGAAAAGAAACTCCAAGCTCCCAGTAGAGTCCACACTACATAATAAAAAAGGAATACTAAATAATCTCAGCCCATAATCATCTGTTTAATAAAATCCATTTATTTAGCTGTCAAAAACATGGCACAATTTTTTCCTAATAAAAAACTCCACAAGATAATGAAAAATATTTTTAATTTTTGTTTCTAGAGGAAAATCCCTCATATGTTTGTTCCAGGAGTGACTAAGTTCATAATCTAAAACTAAAATTTAAAGATGTCAGTGATCAAGACACAAGTTAAGGAGGAAAGAATTGAATAGGAAAAGTCCATTATTTTTATTACCACCAACATTAACATTACTTCTTTCCTCCCCTAAGATTCTCAGAAGGCAAGATGTCAGGCAAAGTTGTAGAACAAGTCATTGACAGTGTTGTAAGTTCTGTCTTCATGTTATTGGTCCTATCTGGAGATGGAAACTATTGGCAAACCCTTGACCAGAAATCACACTTAGATTGTACTCCCCATTAGTCATTTCTACACTCTAACCTTTTCATATTCATAAATGAAGAATTATACAGTTCTTTTTTTCAAAGGAATTCAAGCAAAACTTGGAGAAAGAAGAATTCTCCCATCCTGAAGTATAATTTGTACCCAGAAGATAGTAAAATGTTGAAGGGGTAGAAAACTAACAGCAAAGAGATTAGATTTGCTTGGCTCTAGAAGACTCCAGAAATGGAAACGAGGAATAGAAGTTACATAGAAACAAATTTTGGCTTGATATAAGGGGAAAATTAACTTCCTAACAATTAGAAATGACCCAAAATATAATGAGATGCCTCTGGAGATAGTGACTGCTTTATAACTGTTTACTGGAAGTCTTATGGGGAAAACCAGGGGAGTTAACTTAAATATTAAATGTGGGTCCAGAAGGGTGTGTAGGAGACAGGAATGACAAAAGATGGGGACTTAAGAAGTTAGGGAGACTGGGTTTAACTGCTAAGAAAAACGTCTGTTAACAGAAGTGGCAGTTAGGCCTGACTAACTGTCACTCTGTTCCCCCCAGCCTGGAATAACCTCAAAGTATTAAATACATTCAATGAGGACTTTAAGATACTAGAAAACACACAGAGAAACAGTTTAATTTTAATATGAGGGGATAGGAGAGGAGGTGAGGTGAAACTATATCTAACTGCCCAGGACTGGAGTCAAAAAGGGTAAGTTCCTTAGCCAACCTGGCTTCTGGCAGGTTTTGACAGCTTGGCTAAGGACCTGAGGAAGAGGGCTTGAATTTGGGGTCTAACAACTGTTCCAGAGATGTTCTGAGGATACAAGGAACCAGCTCCTCCATAGTCGATGATCCAAAGTAACCAGGCAGGGAGAGATGTCTGCAAACTATACACCAGATCACAGGCCACTTCCCTACTTGGAGTTGACTTGCAGGATTGATGTCTTCTGCCTTTTCTTTATTTTTAAACCCTTAACTTCTGTGTATTGACTCATAGGTGGAAGAGTGGTAAGGGTGGGCAATGGGGATCAAGTGACTTGTCCAGGGTCACACAGCTGGGAAGTGTCTGAGGCCGGATTTAAACCTAGGACCTCCTATCTCTAGGCCTGACTCTCAATCCACTGAGCTACCCAGCTGCCTCTCTTCTGCCTTTTCAACCTTCATCACTCTCCAAGATCCCAGGTCAAAAGGGACTGCAGATTGCACTTCTGCTCTGAACCCCTCACAGCACAGCAGTCTATCTGTTGCTCAGCACTCTCCTCCCCACCCCCTGCATTCTATTCAGAATGTCCATGACTTCCAGCAAAGGCTTTCCCTAACATGCTTACACAAATCTGCTTTTAAACTTTTACAGCCTATACCTATTACAGTTACCCCCCCCCTTGCACAAAGCCAAAATCGTGTTCCACACAATATTTTGGTATTTGTGCACTACAAACTAAACTAAAATTCTAACCCAAAATAACAAACAACCTACACTAACTCTATTCTATCTAACACTATCCTATTCTACCCTACACTAGGGATTTTAAGAAGGAAAGATAAAGGGATAAATACATTGAACAGTTATGTAGTTCAAAGCACAAAGCAACAAGTAACAATGCAAAATTTCCAAAAAAATTAACAAAATCAACAGCAAATATGAAATATCAACACAACAGTCAAAACAAACATCAAACACAACTCCTATTCTTATATAGAAATATCCTACTAACTAATAACTACAAAAATTTTTGGAAAATACATTTTAACACAACATTGCATAATTCTTTACATTAAAATTACAACAAAACATTAAACTCACTTAAGCAAATTACATTTAAATGTTTGCAACTCAATTATATCAAATTATTCACAGAATTTACATTTATACATATATACATACATATAATATATACATGTATGATATACATATATAAAGATATGTACACATAATAGGTACATATCAAATATACATATGTACACCCTTTACATATACACAATACTTACACTTTAATATAATTTACAATATTCACATACTACTTACACTTATTTATACATCTATTTACACTATTTTGTGATATGTGATCTGTAGTATGTTATATGTTCTTCATGTAATGCAATTTTGTTGTATTTGTTGTATTTACACTTTAATGTACTAATTAGTACCTTATTTCATCCTCTAATCTAATCTAATACTATTCCCTATAGGGGGCCATGCCTCTATATGATTTTTTGGGGTCCTGAGCGGCGTGGTGGCATAGGATGGTTAAAGCAGGAGAAAGAAAATGAGAACAACTAGACTAGTGGTTAGCCCATGCTGTTCCGAATTCTGCGGGCATCAAAGTTTATTATATATCTTTCTCCAGTAAAAAAAAGTCACAGTTGATAAGGGGCAATAAATCACGTATAATCCATTGAAGTCTAAAGAATACAGATGCAAAGACAAATGGTCAAATTCCAAACCCCAATTCAGAGGGGATAATTCCAGGAGAGGAAATATCCCAGGGAGATGCTCACCAGTCAAATCCTAAAGGAGCCAGTTCTAATCTGAATATGCACTCTTATCTAATTAACATTTGTTAGGAAAGGAATCATTAACTCAGTAGATGCTGGTCTCCACTTCAAAGGTCTCCAATAAGAATTCTAAGAAAGGTGGGGATCAAAGACTGAGTCAAAAGAGGAGCCTCAGATTTTTATCTTAGATGGCCCATTCAGTCTGCATCCTGACATGCAGTGCAGGAAAATCATACACACAGTTTTACTTGCCGATGATTTTGTAATGGGATCCAGATAAAATATCTGTTACAGACTCTGTTTCTCTAAATGACTCCTAATAACCTTTTTGGAGGGATCAAGTTGATTTTGGATTAACCTACCTTCTGGTACCAGAGCCTTTTTGGGGCTCAAGTGACCAGGACCAAACACAAAGACTGCCTCAGCCTGGATTGGTCACGTAGGGAATCCAGATAACAGGCCCTAAATTTGATCCTATTTCTCCAAAGGTTTTACTACATAGAACGGCTTCCCACAATTCCCTAAACTATACTAAACTATCCCTAAGGTATTAGTATATTAGTCTAGCTATATCTATTTAAATAACTAGCTAATCTTTGTTAGTAACTAACTATCCTGGGTTAGTGCTTATTTATCCTATAGCTAATTCTAATTTTGTTAGTATTATACATTGTTTCATCCCATGAGGAATACAATATATTCTAACATGTTTGTGTTGTATGAATCTGATTTGTTATGTTGTTTCTTTGCTATATTATGTTGCAACATGTTACTGTTGGATGTATGATACCTACCAAAACTCCAGATCTCCTTCAGATCTGCTTTCTCCTTATGATGTTCCATTCCTCAAGGAAACCTTCTCTTCTCTCCTTTTTTCCTCTTCTCCTTTTCTCCATCGAAGTTCTTGATAGTTTTATGTGCAATGTTGGATGCATATGAGTATGTAGTGATACTATTTACATTACCCAAAATACTTCCAAACCATTTAATCCAAATTGTCCATGATTAATCCTCTTCTTTAAGAAAATCCTTGAAAATGAAGTCTTTATCAGTTCATTTCATAAGTTCATCAGTCTTAATACAAAGTTCATAAATCCTGAATCCTCTTCATCCATGCATGTCCTCTTCCATTCGAAAGTCTTCTTCTGCTGGAATGGTCCTCTCCTTACTGAACTTTCTGACTACAGACTCTAATTGTCTGAAGATCTCAAATTACACAATTCAATTTCTTCTTCTTCTTCTTCTTCTTCTTCTTCTTCTTCTTCTTCTTCTTCTTCTTCTTCTTCTTCTTCTTCTTCTTCTTCTCCATTATTAATAATTTCTATATTTTCAGTATCTATACCACATGCTAATTTAATGTGAGAACAATGATACCACAAATCTCTACCTAAAACTTTCACAGAAGATGGTGAAACTAATACAATTGTATAAGGACCTACCCAATTTTGTTCTGTTGCCAAAGTTTTGGCAAAATTTTTCACATAGATGATATCATCTGGTTGAAAATTATGAAGAGAATAATCCAATGGGCCAGATTGAATTAATACTCCCATATCTTGTAATTCTCTTAGCCTCTGCTGTAAAGCACTTAAATATGAAGCAATTTGGCAATCTCCTCCTAAGAGTGATGCATAAGCAGCCTTACAAGTTTTTACTTGTAGTGGAGCATGTCCAAAGAGCATCTCATATGATGATATATGTAGATCCACTCTTGGTCTCATACATAGGCAAAACAAAGCTATGGGAAGAATATCTGGCCATTTGAGATGAGTTTCAGCACAGAGTTTCCCAGCTATAGTCTTGAGTTCCCTATTCATATGCTCCACTTGACCTGAACTCTGTGGGTGATAAGGAACATGATATTTAGGTGTTATTCCTAGATTCTCATAGACTCTTCTAAGGATATTCTGAGTGAAATGAGATCCCTTATCCGAATCTATGGTTAATGGTACACCAAATCTAGGCACAATTTCCTTGAGTAACACTTTCACCACAAAACTAGCTGTGTTGGTATTTGATGGAAAAGTTTCAGGCCATTTAGTTAGTCTATCAACTATCACAAGACAATACTTGTATCTTCCATCTTTAGGCAAACAGTTATAATAAATCTGTAAACTCTCAAATGGACAATATGCTAAAGGCCTACCACCCAAACCTTTCTTTCTGAATGCACTTTGACTGAACTTTTGGCAGATGAAACAACTATTACATATCTTATTTGCAACAGGAGCAATTATTCCAGGAGCAACCCATTGCCTATTGATGGAATCCACAACAGCTTGTATACCAAAATGACCTTTTGTGTGGATGGCTTGACACAAATAGATATACAAATCTTTTGGCAACAATGGTCTTCCTGTACCAGTAATCCACATCTCATGTTCTTTTCTAGCTCCAAATTTATGCTCCCACTTCTGGATATCTGAGTCTACATAAGCTTTTCCTAGATCATCAGAATCAATAGATGTTAAATTCATTACATAAATTGGAGCATTCTGGGCTGCATACTTCGCAGTGATATCAGCTCTGTGGTTTCCTTTAGAGACTGACACTCTATCATGAGTATGACTCTGACAATGAATTATTGCCAGCTGTTTCGGCTTTTGGATTGCTTCTAACAACTCATTTATTATTCTTGTGTGAGCTATTGGTTTTCCCGATGCAGTAACAAAACCTCGTTGTTTCCAGATCATTCCTGTTGCATGGCAAACAGAAAATGCATATCAAGAGTCAGTGTAAATATTTACACTTTTACCTTTAGCTAGAAGACAGGCTTGCTTCAATGCCACTAATTCTGCACCCTGAGCACTAAAATTACTAGGTAATGAGCCATACCATAGTGTCTCAAATTCTGTGATAACTGCAGCACCAGTACATCTGATTCCATTACATAAATATTATGATCCATCTGTGAATAATACCAAGTCTGGATTTTTAAGTGGAGTGTCTTTTAAATCCATCCTAGGCATATCCACAAGATCTACTACCTCAACACATTCATGGAATGGCTCACCATTCTTAGGTAAATCTGGAAGAAGAGTAGCAGGATTGAGTATGCTACATCTCTTCAACTGGATGTTCTCACTATCTAAGAGAATAATTTCATACTTAGATATTCATTGGTCTGAATATGCTTGAGTACAAAACTTCCTCATTAGTGCTTCTATCTGATGTGAACAATAAACCATTAAAGGACATCCCAAAACTAGATCAGTTGACTTCTGGATTAACACAGCTGCTGCTGCTACCTCTCTTAGACAGGGTACTGTCCCCAGAGCTATTGGATCTAATTGACAGCTGTAATATCCAATTGGATGATAACTTTGTCCTAGTCATAGGACAACAAAGTTGTCCTAGATAACTTTGTCTGTGTCAACACACCAGAGGCTATACCTTTTGTTTCACTGACAAACAACTGAAAAGTTCATAGTCTGGAATTCCTAACACAGGTGCAGATAGAATGGCTTCTTTGAGTTTATCTAAGGCTAAGCAATGTTCAGGCTTTAGTTTCAGAGGTTTTGGTTCTGCATTTTTGGTCATATCTGTTAAACACTTAGTGACCTCACTATATCTAGGAATCCATTGCCTACAGAAACCAGTAGTTCCAAGAATAGCTCTAAGTTGTTTTTTAGTTCTAGGTGCACTCAATTTCTGTATGTTAGCTGTTCTTTTTGTGTAATACTTCTGGAACCCTCTGACAACACAAATCCAAGATATTGTACCCGAGGCAAAATGCATTGTAACTTTGGCTTGGAGATTTTATGTCCTCATTTATATAATTCAATAAAAAGAATCTTGCTATCCCTAAGACACACCTTTGCATTTGGGGATGCTAAAAGAATACCATCCACAAAATGCACCAATTTACTCTCTTTAAATTTAGTCATTTTTAGATCTTGTTTTAGAATTTGAGAAAACTGACTAGGTGAGTCAGCATACCCCTGTGGGAGATGAGTCCACGTACAAGTGTCTTCTCCCAAGTGAAAGCAAAGATCTTTTGAGAATCCTCTTGAACTGGTATCGAGAAAAACTCATAACATAAATCTACCATGGTGAAATATCTAGCCTGACTTGGAATAGAAGAAATTATAGCAGCTGGACTTGGAACAACTGGATGAGTCTTGATGACGTAATCATTTACCACTCTTAGATCTTGAATAAATTGGTAAACAGGTCAGCCATTTTCATCCGGTTTTGACTTCTTTATAGGCAAAATTGGTGTATTGTACTCAGAAAAGCATGGTATAATTATCACTTGCTGGATTAGGGACTCAATTATTGGGCATTTACCATCTATTGCCTCTTTAGTCAAGGGATATTGAGGCACACAAGGAACTGGTCCTTCCTTTGTCCTCACCCTGACTGGAGTAGCTGATTTCAGCAACCCAACATCTGTCAATAATCTTGACCACAAGTCCTTAGGTATATCCTCAGGTATTGGATAGATAGTACCTAAGTCATCCTCTGTACTGCTAGAATTTAAGAAAAGCAATGGAAAGGCCTTCAAAGATTCCTCTGGGAGATGTAAAGAAATATCACCAGATTCAGTACATTGGATAGTAGCCTGTAATTTACACAGCAAATCCCTTCCCAAAAGATTCATTGGACATTCTGGAACACACCAAAAATGCATGTTCTACAGAAAGGGGTCCTAGGGTTACCATTTTTGGTTGCAATTTACCTACTTTCTGAGTTATGCCTGTAGCACCAACAGCATCCATTGTACCAACAGCTCTACAATTCTCAGGAAAAACTTTACAAAACTGATTTATTCTATCCTGTACTGTATTCAACAAGAAGATCATAAATCTGATCTCCAATAGTTACACAGACATGTATGGTTCAGTACTATTGGGAGGTTGGAAAGTTTCCAACACAGGAGCTAAAACAGTAACATCAGAACAAAGCTCAGCTATTTCCTGTCCATCCAAGTTAACATCGTCTTGAATTACAGAATTTTCCTAGGATTTTGCACCTTTGGTCCTTTTCACCTCTATTCTGGTATCATTGTTCTTATTTACAATCAAATTATTCTTAATCAAATCACAATTTCCATTATTCTTCTTAAGTCCACACTTACTAGAACTTCTAACACCATTTACAACACTATTTTTCTTTTTCTCACAATTATTTACATTAATCAAATTATTATCAACACCATATAAACCATCAATTTTAATCAAATTATTACCAACAATAGTTAAATTACTACTACCAGTGGGTAAATTACCATTAACATTGGTTAGAGTACAATTTACACCATTACCAGTAGTTAATTCAGATAATTTAACATTAACACCATACCATTCAAATTATCATTAATTCTCTTCAAATTATAGTTCACATTGATTAAACTATCATTGATTCCATTTAAATTAACATTGATAAACTCATCATCATTATCAATTAAATTCTTATTATCACCAATTAAATCAATATTAACACCAAGTGCACCATTTCCATTATCCACAATTACATCATCATTATCTTTAACACATACAGTTTCATCAATATTCACTTTATTCCCATTACCTTGATTAATTATTTCTGAACTTCGGGCACACCTTCATAATGAAGCTGTCCCTCCATTCAGATTACCATGATTAACATTCCCCTGGACAATTTGACTATACTTTGGGTGCTTACTGGCTTTTATGTAATCCTGCATCATTGCCAAATTAGGAGCTTGAACACCCTGGCAGCATGCATTTTGGCATAATGTGAGAGGACAAATGTTTTATGACTGTGTCTACAGTCAAATATATGTACACATCACTTTAGCAAAACATACCATTCTTCATTTTATTTTTTCCACAACTTTTTTTCTAGAGTAAGCAATAGGTGTCTTTTTTTCAGAACAGAATAAACAAAGAAATATGTCTTATATGACAACTTGTGTACAAGCTATATCATATTACCTGCATCATTAGAAAGGAAATAGTGGGAGACATCTGAGAAAATCTAATGAATTTTTACTTTCCATCCAAATATTTTGTGGTGAAGTAGATTCATTCAATATCTCTTCCATCTTGCAGTTTGTGACTGGTAGGCAGAAACATTGCTAATACACTCCAAGTTCTTTTTCAAATTAAATTTATAATAGAAGAGTCAAATACACAATAAATACAACAATTAAAGACTTTTGCTTTTGACATTTGCTATAAATGTTTCAAAATGTTAATTAAAAGGTTTTTATGTTTTCCACTAGAACAGAAGGGGAATGCCAGACAATGTTACATGGAAATTTCAAATGTTGAGTTAATTATGCAAGTAGGGCACTCTAAATCTAACAAATAAACACAAAATGGGATTTTTTGGTCATATCTACTACCTAGTTCAACCTTTTCTAGGTTTTCATTGCATGCTCAATAATTTATCTGTTCTTTCTCGATTTTTTTCCACCAATGAAAACTTTTAAAGATATACATTTTCCCCAACAGAATGCCTTAATTACATCACAAAAAGTTTTAGCATGTTATTTGATTGTTGTCATTTCCTTTGATGAAATATCTGTTTCAATAGCCTACCAATTGTTGTTCTTTGACTTAACAATGATTTAGGATTAAAATATTTAATCTTGAATTAATTTTTAATCTTTTCTTCAAAGTTCCTTTATTGACTATTATTTTCACTTCATTGGGTAAGTAAAAGTGTTTAAAATATCTGTTTTTCTGCATCTATGAAATTTTTATGAACCTAATATATGGTAAATTTTTATAAAGATGCCATGCCCAGCTGAGATATATGTAAATTCTTCTCTGTTCCCATTCAAGAAATCACAAATAATCTATTATATATAGATTTTCCAAAATTCAATTGAGATCCTAAATTTTTTGTCTTTTTCTTGTTATTCAATTTTCTAGGACTCAGAACGGCACATTGCATCCCTTACCTTTAGCATGTCCTAGTCTACTGCTCCCAAAAATATGATTAAATTTCCTTTAAATATTTAGATTTTATATCATTCAGGGTGTGTTGTAAATACTTTTGCAAGAAGCCATTTTGGACCAGGATAGTCGTCAGTTACTGAGTTGGAATACAGAATGCAGGGTGACATGAGCTGGCATGAGACCAAAAAGTCTGTTGAGATGAGCCTATAAATTTAGAGAGACTTCTAGCTTCAGGGTCTCAATCTGGAGATACAGGGGGAGGGTTGGTGTCTCAGGATTGCCTCTTAGCGAGGTTACTTCTATCTCATAGAATTCGTTAGGCTGCTCATTGCTCATTTCAGTGCTAACAGCATCTGGCTTTTAACATCATTATCAACAATATACAAATCTGCTAAATACCAACAAGAAGATCAACTCTTAAATCAAATCATCTTTAACAGAGATAAACCATCAAATAATCAGTGTCAAGCCTTAGGCTTGGCCAAGGCAGTCTGCCTGGCAGGCTTCAGGAAATCAGCTTCTCCTGAAAACTTCAGAAGAATTGATATAATTTCTTTAGTTGGACAAGGATTCATCCCTAATCCCTCTTTCCCCAATATTTAACCCTCCTCTCCCTAACCTTGTCTACCATTATTAAATGTTATCATAGAGAAGCTGGTACTGACCTGATCTGTACTGAATATTCCAAGGGGAAGTTGCAGGTTAACACTTCTCCTTTACATCACTAAAATCATTCAAGAGCTTATTGATCTTTTGTGTTCAGGATTAACAAATTGCAGTCAGAAATAATATTCATAATAGTATAGTTTAATAATTTTGAATTCATCTTAAGAACTAAATTCATATAACACTGACAGTTGAGGAAAGTCATCTATTTCCTCATTGGTCAGTTGTAAATGGTGGAATCAATTGAGTGAAGTGTCCTGTCAGCTGATTCATCACAAACCACATCCAGCTGCAGAATCACTGAAGCTTATTTAAAGTAAACTCATTTACCATCTAAATAGGAAGTTTCACAACCTCCTCAACAACTTCATTTACCACGTTTTTACAGTGTATACATATATATAAAGTGAGTGTACATTTGTATACATATATATATGAAGTATTCATATTGATTCACTATCTCTGGTGGCTTTAAACATAATATAGTTGTCCTTTTTATCTGGTATATATATTAACTCTCTCTTTTTTCAGAAATCTTGATTGTTACCAACTATTTTTCTTAATTCAACCTTAAGCATAATAAGGTTATATTATAAATATAATATATTATAAATGATTTAATATATCATAAATAATACATTAAATATTAATACCTTAATTAATTATAATTGCATAAGCAATAATTTAATTAATGAGATAATTAATAATTAAATGATTATATGTTAAATATAAATATTAAAAATAATAAAGCTTGCTCCAGCCTCTTATTTTCAATACTGTATATTGGCTCCAAGGCAGAAGAGAGGTAAGGGCGAGGCATTGGGAGTTTTGATTTTCCCAGAGTCACACAGCTAGAATTGTCTGAGTCCAGATTTGAACTCAGGAACTCCAATCAATAGCACTTTAAATCATAAATTAGGGCACAGAGTCAAAATAAATCCATCTAGGACAAAGCTGCTATATAAGTATAATATTTATATTTCAGAGGACATCTAATGTAACGTTCTACATGAGGCTGGTGCTTAATAGATGTGCATTAAATTGAAAAATCACATGCTTTTTTTTCTGCCAAATTACAATGGTCCAAAAATTTTCATTTTAAGATCACATCTCAGGGGTAGCTGGGTAGCTCAGTGGATTGAGAGCCAGGCCTAGAGATGGGAGGTCCTAAGTTCAAATATGGCCTCAGATACTTCCCAGCTGTGTGACCCTAGGCAAGTCACTTACTCCACATTGCCTAGCCCTTATCACTCTTCTGCCTTGGAGCTAATACACAGTACTGATTCCAAGATGGAAGATAAGGGTTAAAAAAAAAAAAAAAAGATCACCTCTCCATGGCCAAGTGGTATCTATGTCATTGATCAGATCTATCAGAATAATCTTTCATTTATTTATTATGTTTATTTTATATATTATTTATTATAAATTCACATAATAATCAATAAATAATCATATCACAAACATTAAATCAGAGTATGATTGATTCCAACCTGGAAGAGTTCTAATAGGTCATTAGATCCAATTTAATTTATAGATGAGGAAAATGAAAAATAGGGAAGTTAAATGACTTGCTAGACATTGTGCCTGGGATATATTGGTGCTTAATAAATATTTATTCATTGACTGATTTCCATGGGTAACAATTATTAAATATTTGAGGTAAGATTTAAACTCAGGTCTTCCTGACTCCAGATCCAGTGCTTCATCCACTTTGCCACCTAGTTGCTAAGAAATATTTAATAGACACCTATTACATAGCATGTATTATTTCTGTGCAGTAGGACATACAAAGACAGATAAGACATGGTCCCTATGTTCGAGGACAATCTGTGTCCTTGGGAAGCCCCTTCATGATCCAATTTATTCATTAGAAATTGACTAAAATTATCTGAACGATCTATTCAAACCATTCTGATTGAATAGGTCAACTTGTGGCAAAAATTACCTAGGAGGCAAAGACAAATCAGGTAACAAAGTCTAATTTCAGTATATCTTTTAAATGATTTATTTCAGAAATATACATCATAATAACTCACATTTATCTAACACTCTTCTTACAATAGGCCTGTGCTAATGTTTTCTCTCATTTTGTGAAGTGTCTCCTTGGTAATTTTATTGAAATAGCACAAAATTTCCTGAGGCAGCTAGGTGCCTGAGTGAATAGATCACTGAGCTTGGAGTCAGGAAGACTTGAGTTCAAATCCAGCCTCAGACACTACCTGTGTGACCCTGGGTTTGCCTAATCTCTGCTAGTCTTACTGCTTTAAAGACAGACATGATCTGAACTCCCTTGAGAAGGAAATGACAAACCACTCTAGTATATCTGCCAAGAAAATTCCATGGACCACATTGGCATGATATGGTCCATGGAGTCACAAAGAGTCAGATACAACTTAACAACAACATAATCTATTAAGTAACTTAGGTGGTACCACTTTTATTATATTGCCAAAGCTTATCATGAGCAGTAAATATTCCTCCAATTTTTTGTCTTTTTTTATTTCTGTAAAGAGTATTTTATAGTCACATTTATATGTTTCAGGTATATCTTTGCAAGGTACCTTCCAGGTATTTCATTATTTTGTACTCATTTTGGTTGGAATTTCTCTTATTATAGTTTCTCCATGGTATTTGTTAGTATATAGTATAAAAATATTAAAGATTTTTGTGTATTCATTTTATATACTACTACTTCACTAAAGTTAATAACTCAGAGAGTGTCTATGCTGATTCTCTGGAATTTTTAAGTACTGTATCATGGCATCTCTAAATAGAGATAATTTTGCTTGACCTTAGCTAGTCTTTATATTTTGAATGCTATTCTCTTGAATTATTGCTCTAGCTAACATTTGGTTTTGTTTTCATTTTTTTTATATTTTTGTTTAGTTCGCCCAGTTGATGGTATAGCTAGAATTTCTACAGTTATGTAAAAGAATAATAAAAGAGGTGATCCTTGCTTTCTTCTTTTTTATACTAAGAAAACTTTCAATATTTCTCCATTGAAGAGTTTCCTATTTTTCAATATTATGCTTTTCAAGCATAATTTATATTCATGTGGATATGAATATTATATTCAAGATAGGTCTTTTCATGTCTATGCATTTTTAAAACAAGTAATGGACTATATTTTATTGAATTTTTTGCATCTATTAAAATAATCATGCTAGAGTTTTTGGTTATTTTTGTTTATATAATTAATCATGCTAACTTTTTTTCTAATGTTGAACCATACTTGCCTTCCTGGTATGAATTCAACTTGTTCATGGCAAAATTATATTCCAGAAGTATTGTTAGAGAATGGCTAAATCTCTTTATAAGAATTTTATTTATAATATTTGCAACAATATTTATTAGTGAAATTAACTTATTTTGTTATGTTGCTTTGTCCTGCCTGTCTTTGGCTTAGAAATCAGGATGAGTTTTATCTCATACAAAGAGAATGGAAGAGTATTTTTGTTTCTCAGTTTTTACAGTGTAGTTGTTAATTATTCTTTAGATGATCCATACATTTAGATGTAAATCCATAAAATGGTTCATGATTTCTCTTGCCTTTGCCTATGCTGCCTATTCTCTCTTTTGTCATATCACTGGAGATGAAGATCTATTGTCTTCAGGGATGACCAGGGTGAGCAATTGGGGCACCACTGCAGCAAGACTAAAAGAATTCTGCTGCTCGACCCATTTTCCAGTTTTCCAAGTAGCATTCTTTGGGGTTCCACATTCCTCTCTTTGACTCACTTTTGTTAATTCCTAGGGATCACTCTCTAGGGTTATTCATGAAGGAAATAGTATTGATTCCTCTTAAGACTTTCCTGAAGAAATTAGCATTTGTGTCTCCCACTTTTCTCTTACTCCTCATGTAAAGTGCCTATTTTCTCCAAACAGTATTAAATAATTATCACTACCACCACACTTCTGAATCTTTCCATTCTCTATAGTCTTCTTTCCTGTGAAAAATGTCTGGTTCACGTTTATACTTTAATACAAATGAAAATATTACCAAGGGCAAAAAAAGATTAAATCTGACTAGAGTTAGAAGTACAGATGACTGAAGTGAATAAATCTTTCTTTTAGAACCATTACAGGGAAGTTTTCCAGTCTGAGAAAGTATCACAATCCATATTTAAACCAAACAGCAAAAAAAAATAACAATAATAAATAGAAATACACCCTTCAATATTGTGGCAGAGTTGGGGTTGGGGGAAGGGGTGGAGACTGATAGTTTCCTATTTTAATGAATTATTCTTGATAACTACTGCTGAGTTCTGCTATTTCAGAGGGCTAAAAGGGCCATCAGCACCTTCTAAACTCAATTACCTGGGTCAAAACTTCAATCTGCTCTCACATTTATACCTCTACTAACTGGTCCATATAGTGATGTAGCCTATGTTCATGATCTCTTTAACATCATATTCTAACCAAAGGAAATAAGTGATAATACATATTAGAATGTATACCTGTTTTGAAAGAAGTAGCCCTCTAGTTCTTCCTAATTTCTACATCTTTACTAGCCTGTCACTATTCACTAGGGAACAAGACAGTATTCCAGCAATCAGCTAGAGAGCCTATCAGTAAATAAACACAAGCTCAAGAACTCTCTCTCTTTTCTTTTTTCTTTATTCTTTTCTTTTCTTCCATTTCTTTTTTCACTTCCTCCCTTCCTTCCTTCCTTTCTTTCTTTTTCTTTCTTTCTTTTTCTTCTTTCCTTCCTTCTTTCCCTCTCTCTCTCTCTTTCTCTCTCTCTCTCTCTCTCTTTCTCTCTCTCTCTCTCTCCACTCTCCCTCTCTTTCTCTCTCTCCTTTCCCTTCCCCTCTGCATACAAATGCACATAAATACATATACCCCTAAATATTAGTCTCTGTACTGCAGCAGTCCAGAGTGTAAGACTCTAAATGAGTGTGCAGTCCCCTTCACAGTGATACCAGCAGAGCAACAAGCTATTAGATAGAAGTCAAAGCTTACTGCTTTAAAGACAGACATGATCTGAACTCCCTAGAGACCAGGGGTTAGACTGTCAATTCAGCCTTTCATCCCCTCTGAAGCAGACAAATTGAGTTCTGTGTGTGTGTGCCTATGTGTCCTTTGGACAAGACCTTAAAAAGCAAGGTTCTTTGTGGACATGGAGGATGCCATAGCACTTTTGTCCTGAGCCAAAACTTTGAAGCCCCAAAGGAAATCCTCGGGAAAACCAAAAGCCCACCTGATTCCTATCAAGGATATTAATGTATTAGTCACCTTATAAAACTTAAATTTATTTACTTTTTAAATGCCACTCCCCTTGCCAAGGTGAGCTCCACAGCTCACTACCCAGCAAGTTTTTGTTGGCATCTGCTGAGTGTTACAGCTGTGTCTCCAACCACCTGAACATGAGAGGAAAAGTGAAGCTCTTGCCCTCCATTCACAGGACAGTCTCCTACTACCTCATCCATCAAGAAAAATGTGCAGTGTGCCAAAGAAATGTTCCCAAATTTTAGCAGGCATTTGTTGCATGCAAATCACTGTAGAATAAATCATTGTATATTGCAGCATAGCCCCTGAGGGGTTTGTACCTATGGAACTAGCTACTGTCACTCCATTTCCACACGCACCTTAATCATGTTATTCATTCAGCAAGAAGGATGTATGATACTGCAGGAGTCTTTAATCCCTCCCTGCTGTTGATCTGATGGGGGAAGACAAAGAGGGAGAGAGACAGAGAGACAGCAGGAAGCCCAGAGAAAACATTGCAGGTAGGACTCAAGCACTATTTTTAATTATTATTATTATTAATTTATTTTCACTCTAGGATGGAGATAAGAGATTTGTTGTCAGATGCTTTTCCTAAAATACTACAAAGGCACTTGCCTCATAATGTGTAGGTGTAAGGATCGTGTTTAGAGCATCATGTGTCCATGCTTTCTTTCTATCTATTCACTTATGGATGAACTTGAACAAGAGTATCTTCTCTTCCCTTTCCTTCATTCCCCTAGAAGAAAAGAAGAAAAAAGAATTATATAAGGAAAGCTGTCTCTCTCTAATCAAAGATTTGCTTAATGTGAATATTATGCTCAAGGGAAAAAATAAAAAGCTCATCCTATGGAAAACTATACCAAAAGCTCAGCCTACCAACTGAACTCAAACTTGACCAATAAAGACCACCTTTGCAGATCCAGGTCCCATCTATTCCATTCCCTGGCCTTTCTGAAGGGAGAACCCACAAGCATACCTCTTAATTCCCCCTCAGGCTGGTGGTTTCAGGGAGGCATACATGTGTACCAGGGTCTGGAGAGAGAACAGCAGAGCACTTCAAAGAGCTAACTGGACAGAAATTACTTTCAGGAACCACTGGGTCTGGATTTGCATCTGGGCCTGGAAGAAAAGAGGACAGTGGCCACAATCAAACCCCTACCCTGTAATATCTGCCCCAAATTGCATTTTTATAATCAGACAACTGAGTAAAGAGACCTAAAAAGTATTATTAGACCAACCCTATCTTTGATTTAATTTTTTAACAACTCCCCCCTCCACAATTCAATACCTCATTTGGTCTTTGATTTCAACATTGTGGATATTCTCTCCCTTGCAATTCATCTCTATTTCCTCATTCAATGGAATTCCTTTCTAATTTCTTTAGATGTTCCACCTAGGCTTCCCCCCCAATATACAGGATTCTTTCTTGTAGGATTTTTTTTCTACATCAAGGATACCAATGTAGCACTCCAGTTCTTCTGGTTCTTGCTATATGACTGGCCCATCTCCTTTTCTGAGCCTATATCTCTTCAGTGATATTCCTTATTATAAATAGGAACCCATTGGAAATATGCTGTTGCATACTTGTACTCATTGTCAATTTATTCTTTGCCCTTTGAGTAACCCAAAGCTTTAACTCCTTAGTGACTGTGGTATTCTGAGATTTCCAACCATCAATAGCTCAAGGTCAACTCCAAGCCACGGTGGGGTTTCAGATTAGGACATTAGTCAGATAAGCCCCATTACTATCCAGTGCCAGAGAACCAGCTGCTATTGCAGATCCTAGTGAAAATTTTAAGAACTATATTTTAAGACCAGGAGTCTGAGCCAGGTAGATTAACGGTATACTAGGTAAGAGGTGGAAAGTAGTACCTTCTTATGACACTTTTAGCTTGTGCCTCCATCATACGGGCACAGAAATACCCACCCACATCTCCCATCACCAGTGCCACCACTACCACTACTACTACCACTACCACCACTCTCTGGGCTATTACTAAGGCCATGGACTGCTTTCTTTTTCTTTCTTTCTTTCCTTAATAAATAATTTTCTATTGACTGATTGATTCCTTGTGGCCTCAGTTACATTCCCAAGTGTCCTTTTTTTCAAAAGACTAAAGAATTCCTTTTTACCTACAAATTGGATAAAATGCTTAGACTATGCCTACACAAATAAAGTGAAATGAAAAATCATTGTAACTATAGTCCCTTGAAGGGTCATATTTGTTCCTGTTACTTGGGTGGATCTCTTTCAGGATTATAAGATCATTTAAAAAAAACTTCCATATTAGTGTTGTTCAGTCATATCCAACTTTTCATGACTCCATTTGGAGTTTTCTTGACAGAGATATAAAAGTGCTATGCCATTTCCTTCTACATCTCTTTTTACAGATGAGGAAATTGAGGATTAAGTGACTTGCTCAGGGTCACACAGCTATTAAATGTCTGAGGTCAGATTTGAACTCAGGTCTTCCTAACTTCAGGCCTGGTGCTCTAACCACCTCGCTGCTCAATTATTCTAATAGGGTATACTGATGTCACAGTATTGCATCTGGAATCAGGAGGACTTGAATTCAAATTCAACCTTAGACATTCACTAACTGTGTAATCTTGGGCAAGTTATTGAACCTCCATCTGCCTCCATTTCCTCATTTTTTAAATGGATATAAACAACTGCACTTTCCAAGGTTGTTATAAGGATAAAGTAGAATAATATTTGTAAAGTGATTTGCAAATCATAAAGCACCATATAAATATTAGTTAATACTATTGAAGTAAAAACAACCTTATTTGTTATAATAATTTAAAAGCTACAAGCAGGGCATGCAACTAAATGTTTAACCTTTGTAAAAATTGTTTCTCTTCATGCTTTTAAGTTTCATTTGCTTTATTAACATTTTCTCCATCACTGTCTCTGTCAAGCAAAATCAACAAAAAATTTTAAACTCTGATCTATAGTGTTTCCCAATTTCTGAAGTATAAATATTCACAGTAAAAATTTAACACTCGTCCTTTACAAGAAGGACCATGCTGACTTCAGCATGCTCCCAAATATAAAACATTTCTCCTTATCTCTTCACAATACAATATTGGTCTTTCTGGTTCTGATTTTTATTTTCTTTGATTCATCTGGGCACCACTGGATAGTACATTGTCTATATAGCAGAATATTGGGATAGCCTCCAATTTTGGAAGATAGGGATAGATGCCAATTCTGATTAACCAATGAAAATTGTTGGTTGAGTTTCACATTTCTCTGGAATGGTCATTATATGAACTCCATACTTAAGCTAAGCTCATCAGTCTATAGCACTCACCAGATACCACAAAATGGTGCTGAGCTTCTAAAAACAAGGATAGGATTTAAAGATAATGATGATTGGAAGACTTTGGTCTGGGGGAAGAGGAGAACTCTCTTCATATATAATATCTTGAAGCCAAAGAGGAAAAAACAATTGAAACAAAGGGTGGCTCATCTCATTTGGCCTCACATCCATTTTCATGGGTTCCCTCCACCCACTCCCCTTTTCCCCCTTTAATCCTTTATTCAATAAACATGTGTTGAGTGATCACAAAATACAAGGTACTATGCCAGGCGAAGTTGGCATAAAAAGATGAAGGACTGGTGACTAGACCCCAAGAAATTACCATCTAGGCTGCTGGGGTGGAGAAGAATCAAATGTCTAACAAGGCAAGTCTATGCTTTGCATGTTATAATCACTTAAATTTTTGAACTGAAGCAGGTTTGATGAACCATGTGAATGGCAGAGACAATAAATGTCCAAGGAGATTACAGACTTAACCTGGAGAAGACATGACAATGCGGTACAGTGGAATGAAATATCACCTTTGGAAACAGAGGACCTGGGTTTGAATCCTAATTCTGCCACTTACTATGTGACCCAGGGAAAGTAACTTAACATCTTTGAGCCTCACTTTTCTTCACTTGTGAAATGAGGGAGTTGGACTAGATGAGAAGTATCAAATACTCATGGCCCAAAACTTCAGAACAGGGCAGAACCCAGTTAAAATTAATAGTGAAACATTTAACAAAATAAAGAATAACAACAACAAAAAGATCTCTGACTAATGTTAATATATTATTTTCTAAGTCAGTATGCAACCTGCAGGATGGATACTTATTTACTACTGTTTAGTGGCCCCCTTTCTGTTTGAGATTGAGATTGAAGTGCTTGTCCCAGGTAGATTGAAAAAAGAATTTTTCATGGAATCTCTTCTGAGGATCAAAGGAAAGCTTTTGTGATAAGCAAAAGCTAGCAGACTAGCCATAGGAAGAATCTAGCTCTTTGTAGGCAAATTTGGGAGAGCTTTTATTGGGGCATCCCCAGACTCAAGTAAATAGATCAGGGGTTTAAGTTAGAAGAACAGGATGCCTTGTGGTCAACTCCCTCTATGTGTCCCCAGGGCAGATCTGGGTGCCAAAAAACAGGGGGAACTGCTAGAAAAACAAGATGCAGGTTGCTCCTTTCTATGTGCTCAGAGCACAGCCAGAGATGGCTGCTATGCATGAAGGGGACAGTCATGTCATTTCCAATGGACTAGGTAACTTCTAAAGTCCCTCCAAATCTCTTTATCCTAAAATCATAGAGATTAGGTTGAAACCGAGTCTTGAAGGATGGGCATGGTTTCAATAGACAAAGATGAAGATTGAGGGGAGAGAACTCTAGGCATAAAAAATAAAAAAAAGGAAAGGCAAAGTCATAAAGGCTTACAGAGCAAGGCATAGGAGTAACTAGGCAGCCTAGTGGATTGAGAGCCAGGTCTAGAGATGGTCCTGGATTCAAATCTGCCCTCAGAAATTTTCTAGCTGTGTGATCTTGGGCAAATCATTTAACCCCAATTACCTAGTCCTTACCACTCTTCTGCCCTGGAATCAATACTTAATATTGATTCTAAGACAGATGGTAAGGATGTATTTAAAAAAAGAATATTCAGAGTTAGCCCAATTTGTGTATGGGATGAGGTGGAAACATGCAAAGTATTTTGAATAGAGGTTTTTAGAAGGGCAAATTCTAGAGTTGGACATTTAAACCAATCACTTCTAATTAGACTCATTCTGGAACCTGTGTAGGAAACCAATGGAAGAGCATTTGTCAGTGCAGAGTCTGCTGAATCAATCTACCACATACCTAAGATCTATTTTGTGTGAAGTGTCTTGGAATACTTTAACAGGACTTTAAATACAATGGGGTAACTCTATGACAGCAATGCATTAACTCTGGCTAAAAGAGAAGCAATCAAATCTTATTCTCAGGAGTGAAAACTGAATGACCAAAATAGTCAGGAAGGAAATTTTAAGTCCCATGTCGTGATTTACTCAAAGCTGTGTGGCATTTCATTCTTTTACCTCCCCCTTACTCCCCAAACCCCTCATACTCCAGAGGATCATGTATGGGACACTGCCAAAAATAGAAGGGAAGACATCCTCATGCAGTTCTCTGATTGTGTTTGAAAAGATCTCCACCATTCTATAATTTCCATAATCAAATGTATTAACACATTTCAATATCTTCCATCCCAAATTAAGGAAGATTGACAAATCCTGAAAAGTATGCTTTTACGACACTGAATATACAAGCATAATCCTCTGCAAAAAGAACCCAGGTGTTGTTGGGAATGGTAACATATTAAAGCCAAAAGAAACTTGACTATTTTCATTTTAGAGAATGTTAAAAGACAGACTTTGTAATTGCAATATTCTCCCCAATCTCAATGCAGGTACCAATTGGTCAAATTAAGACATAAGTAATCAGGATGTTTCCAATCTGATTATCTATTCATTTGTTAATTTTAAATGCAACAGGTGCCCACTGGGTAGGTGAATAGTTCAGAAAAATATACTTAGCCCTTCCAAAAACTGTAAATCTGTGCAAAAGAAATCTAAACCAGACTGCTCAGCATTGAGCTGTCTGGTTTGGTTTCAGGTGTTGATTTTAAGAAACAAGTACAAGAAATAGCTTTCTCATTAAATTTCTTTTGCTAGACTGTTATCTTGGGAAATACTCATTTAAAGGTGTCAGTATATGGTTTGTGTAAATTAATGACACTTGCATTTCCAAAGACAAAGATATGTCACTGGAAAAGGGTGTCATTATTAGTCACTTTTATGAGGTTCCTGCATTTATGGCTAAAACACATAAATGAAAATCTATACCCCTTGAAAAATCCCACTGACATACAATGTAAAGACAGTTTCCTCTTTGTTTTTATGTATGCTCAATGCTAAGCTTTTTAAGGTGATTTATATCGTTCCTGAAAACTAAGAGAATTTGTGTTGAGTTTTTTAAATGATAGTCCTCAGAAAGTTTGTATCAGGAGTATTTAATGGATCATGAACAAAGATTTCTTTTTTATTTTTTGCATCCTCAGAAATCTTCCTTTTTCTCAAAACTCACTGCTAGAGTTACAAATAGAGTAACAAAAAAGAAAGAAAGAAAGGAGGGAGGGAGGGAAGGAGGGAAGAAAGAAAGAAAAAAAGAAAGAAAGAAAGAAAGAAA
>NC_058132.1:479793970-479808212 GCF_016433145.1 Gracilinanus agilis
AAAGAAAGAAAGAAAGAAAGAAAGAAAGAAAGAAAGAAAGAAAGAAAGAAAGAAAGAAAGAAAGAAAGAAAGAAAGAAAGAAAGAAAGAAAGAAAGAAAGAAGAAAATGCCCCTTCTTTAAAAATTAAGAGAGCCACTTATTCATAGCATTTTCCCAACCTGGAAAAGCATCCCTTGCTGATGTTCTGAAGTATGCAATGCTCAAAACAAAACTATGTAAAACAGATACACAATGGAAAAAGTAAAGACTTTAAATTTTATTACCTTAGCTTGTCCCAATGATTATAATTTTATTACCCTAGCCTGGATTTGGGTGATTGAACTGGTATGCTGAGCTTCCTCTACCAATGTTGATCAATAATTATTCTGCTATGTATTCTTAGAGTTGTCTAGGATACTAAGAAGTTAAACAACTTGCCTAGGATCACATAGATGTGTCATAGGTAAACCTTAAACCCAGATCTTTGAAAATCCAAGGCCAGATTCATATCTCCTATGCTTCATTAGTTCTTCCTCTTTTCCTATATAACCATACTTCTGCCCCACAAGCTATTGTACATGCAGGCCAGATATTTTATATTAGATAGAAGTGTCCACACATTTATATTACATGTGGGTTGGGAAATGTAAGGGTTAAATTAGGAGTTTTGACAAAATAAGAGAGCAGCTTTTAATAATTTATGTTTTAATGAGAATATAGTAGACTTGTAAATTAATATTATCCCTTTAAGTCAGAGAAAAGGAAACTTCTAGCAGCTTTTAACAATTAACGATTTAGTTTCATTAAAATAGAGATAGTAAAAGAATAGAGTAAAATGAGTACAGTAAAGGAGAGAAATACAGGAAAGAGGTAAAGAAAGAAAATTTCCTAATGTCTATACTAGTTATCCTATACCTACCTATAATTACTACCTAAAATTGCCTATATTTACCTATCACTGCTGTTAGAGAAAGTCCAGCCAATCACGCCTCAGCTCAGCTCACCAAGCAGAATATATCTATATCTATATCTATATCCATATCTATATCCATATCTATGTCTATGTCTATGTCTATGTCTATGTCTATATCTATATATCTCCCAACCACCAACTAATCACCAACCCACACCACCAATAACCAATCCCCAATGACCAACTCACTCCCAGCAGCCAAATTCCCCAAAATTGCCAGCCCTAATTGTCTGCAACTGAGCACTCTTTCTACCTCTCTTCCTGTCTCTCTGGTTTCTACTTCCTGTTACTGTGGGCTGGTTAACCCCTACACATCTATGGTAAGAGGAACTCCAGGTCCCCGTTAAATTAAAAAAAGAATAAAGAATTCCTTTTTACAGAAAATAAATATAGCATATGATTTTTGTCTCTATGAGTAGATATATAGATATGTCTATACATATAAGTATATATATACACATATCTGTATGTATATATGTGTGTATATAAAGATATATATGTATATATACATATACATGTGTGTGTGTGTATGTATATATATATATTACAAAGGTTGAGTGGTATAATAAACCAAGAGATGGACTTAAAGCCAGGAAAACCTGAGTTCAAATCTTACCTCTGATGTATATACTGTCTTTGTGACCCTGAGTGAATTACTCAACCTCTTAATGCACTAGGTAACCCTCTAAATTGCAGAAAAGGTGCCAACCTATTTTGAGAGAGGGAATTTCCTGAGCTAGGAATCTATACCTCATAGCAGTGAAACCTCAGATTCCATTTCTAATTCTCTAGTATATAATCACTTTTTAATGTTGAGCACAATAGCAAAACTATCTCTCACAAAAGAAATTCTAAATTATTGTAGAATAATTCAACACAAAACCAAATAGAAAATCTACTTTTATATTTCTCCTTGAGCTATCATAGAACACTAAGCAAAGCAACTGATGGCTCTGAGCTTCAGTATGGGCATATGTAAACTGGAAGTGACAGCAACACTTCCTAATAACCTTATCAGGACATTGTCAAGACTGAGAAGGAAATTTCCTCTAAACTCCTCTTAAAAGAAGGAGTTATTAGAGGGAAGCAATTTGGAACCATGCCCAGAAAGTCACTAAACTGTGCATACCCTTTAACCCAATGATACTATTACTATTCCTAAAACCAAGAGAGTTTTTTTAAAAAGGGAAAGAGGAACAGGAACTATAGATAAAAAAAAAATATTTATTGTGTCTCTTTTTTATCACAAAGGACTGGAAACTAAGGGAGTACCTATCAACTGATGAATAGCTGAATAACTTATATAAAGGTATTAGAATAGTATTTTGTTAGAAGAAATGTTGAATGTAATGATTTCAGTGAAATTTGAGAAGACTGATTGATGAACTGATGCAGAGTAAAATGAGCAGAACTTGGAAAACAGTTTATATCATATTAACACTGTAAAACTTAACATATTCATATTGAGACTTCAGACACTGAAAGCCTTGAGAAATATGATCCATGCAATGATTAACAATGATTCCAAAAAAATGCATGATTAAGAATGTCTCCATTACAGAAGAATGATGTATTGAATATGTAGACTGAGACATTTATTTGTGGATGTGATCAATATGGGAGTTTGTTTTGTTTAATTTCATATTTATTATAAAGGGTTTTTTTCCCATAAAGGAGGATAAGGGAGTGGGAGGAAGAAAAAAATAGTTGTTAATTGTACTGTTATAAATAAAAATTAATCTTAGAGACTTTATACTAAATTTATAAGTATTTATTAGTAAAGAGAAATAAAGAGAGAAATAAGGTTTTCAGCCTTTCTGGCCTAAAGTAAATCTCTAGCTGAATTAATTCTGCTCCATTAGGCCCTAGGTACCCCATGGGCCCTGGTCCATTTCACGATGGCTGGGGGTTGGGGTAGCCAAGGGGCCCAGCTACCCATGAGCTCAGTCCAAGCACTTCCCCCTGGATGCCTCAATTGGCCCAAGGTTTCACTTCAGGCCCCATTCATCACATCCTCTAACTTCTCTGACTTCTGCTGCTCAGGAATCTCATCTGCCACAATAGCACATTAAAACACATGGCTATGGGACTCCTCTGGCTACTAAAGTGGTGAGTCTTCCAGGATTTAACTGGGTTGGAGGTCCCCCAGTTATTTAATTCACTAAGTACTACAACATTTAATTTGAAAAATGTTAAAAGGTACTGTTTAAGAACACCACAATCCTTAAACTAATTTAAGAATATTAGCAACCAAATCAGTTGTAAATTCCTCTGTCATTCTTTCAAGTTCTTTTTCACAGACAAAATAGTCAATTAACTAAAGGTAGGCTAGGGTCTTTATGAGTTGGAAATTATTTGAAGTTGGGTAATAAATAGTCTCATCTTACATATTGTGAGGAGGAGAGAAAATGAGACAGACAAAACAAATTAGAGAGAACAGAAGAAAGTAAGAGTATGAGCAAAAAAGTGAGAGTGAAGAGCAAAAAAAAGAGAAAGGGAGAAAGGATAGAAAAAGAGAAAGGAAAGAGGGAAAAGAGAGAAAGAGAAGAAGGAGAAAGGAAGAAGAAGAAGGAGGAGGAGGAAGACACGAAGACAAGGAGGAGGATGAGGAGGACGAGGAGGAGGAGGAGGAGGAGAAAGAAAAGAAAAAGAAAAAGAAAAAAATGGAAAAGATCATACACAACTCAATCCTGCCAATAATGTTCTCACTTACCTGGATCTAATTAGTGGGCAATTCTAGTCCTATGTAATGGTATGGTGCATTCCCCAGAGCACACTCTTTATTAACAGAGATTGTGTTTATAGTGGCCACAGGAAGTTGGCCTTGCAACTGTGCAGTGAACTCTGAGACTGTTTCTTCAAGTTGATCTCCATTACTTATTCAGAGACATGGATCCAGCCAGGCAGCAGCTAAGGAGCTGGGTAAGGCACTGAGGTACTTTATAAGGTTCCATTAGCCTGAAAAATTTGTTCCTTCCAAGTTGTAGTAAACATACACATTCATGCATATACACACACATTTAACTTCTACACATTTCAAAAATTAATCTTCAACTAAATCCCAATGGTATTAGGGAGGAGGAATGGTAAGGGGTGTAAGATAACTTTTTCCTTCTGCCAAATATCACATTGAGGGAAAATATGAAGTTCAGTGTAATAATTTTTAGTGCTATATTTGTGGCCAAAGAAAGGGGTCTGGACCACCCAAGCTGAGGTCCACCAGAGTTCAGAAAAAGTCCCTTTCATGCACCAATCCAGTTTGAGCAATGCTGTTTCCAAGTGACTGATTTCCCTTTTACTCTCATAACCAAAGAAGACCACCCTCCACCTCTTACTGCCACCCCTGGAAATCTCCAAGTCCCAAGAGAAATCTTTAGAAGAAAAAAAAAGTATCAGCTTACATGTTGTAGAAAGCAAACCAACAGTGCAACAGAAAGAGTTCTGGCTGTGGAATCAGAAGACCTGAGTTTGAAAGCTGACTTAACCACTTATTTCCTATGCAACCCTAGGCAAGTCAGGGCAGTTCATTGGTGCAGTAGATAAAGCACCTCAGGCCTGAAGTTAGGTAGACTTTTCTTGCTGAGTATAAATCCAATCTCAGACACTTACCAGCTATGTGACCCTTGGCAAGTCATTTAATCCCATTTGCCTCAGTTTCTTCATCTGTAAAATAAATTGGAGAAGGAAATGGCAAACCATTCTAGTATCTTTGCCAAGAAAACCCTAAATGGGGTCAAAAAGAGGCACAGTGAAACAATGAAAAACACTACAACAGCTTTTGTGATCCTGAACAAGTTATTCAAATTCTTAGTCTCAATGTCTTTATCTATAAAATGGGGTGTTTGACTGTAGGAACTCTAAAGATTCTTTCCAATTTTAAATCTCTTATTGACTATGAAACCTAAAAGGGTAAGTCAAATCAAGGGAGAGGAAAGGTAGTGTAAAAGTCCTAGTGCTGGCATTTTTCATTGTCTTATCTTACAGTTGAGTACTGAGATCAATTAATTAATCAACAACCATTTATTAAGTAGCTACGATGAGTTTGACACTATTCCAAGTGCTGAGGATACAAAGAAAAAAGTTAAACAGTCATTACTCTAAAAGGTTGCATTCTTCTCTGAGGAGTTAGGAGAGAACAGTTTGTATACATTTAAGTACATACAAACTATATTCTGAAATACAAGGTAATTACAGCACAAAGGAACTAACGGCTGCGGGGATCAGAAAGATGTTATGTCCCCTCCTACCTTATCACATTAACAGCTAATACCAACTGCTACAAATATTTTAAAAAATGTTTACACAAACTCTATAAGGCTTTGTTAGTTCTACCATCAAGATAACTTCGTAAAGGGAAGCAATAATTGTAATTTATTTTATTTTTTAATGCCATGCTTATCTGGGCTCAAATGCACACATGCCTGCACACACACACACACACACACACACACACACACACACACGAAGTGCAATTGAAGAGAAAGGTTGTTTGCACTATAGGTTAGAGTTCTGTGTGGGTGATATTGTTTACTACCTTTCACCCCAACCTCCCCCCCCCTCAAATGAATCTGGTGTGGATGGAGTTTTTTTTTTTCTGTCAATCTTACATTTCTCCAATGAGACTGTGAGAAATGTGAAAAGCTATGTGATCATTTCTGACAGTTCTTGGCAGCTGGGCAGCTGAGCATTGGAAAGGATATCTCTCTCCCAATCCAAGATTAAATTTGGACAGAAACACAGGGCTCATTTAGGCAGCAATTAAAGGACCTTATAGACTGAGGGAGAATGAAATGATAAATGCAAAGAGGCTTATTTAATGGGGATATTAAGTAAACTGCTGGTAAAAATGCCCATTTATCATCCACTGATTCCTAATTGGTTTCCTGTTCCTGCCTGCATGTGGCATTTTCAGAAGGAATTACCTTTCTTTAGTGCGACTGTTGCAAATGCAATAAATCAAGACCATAGATTTTAGCTAATTTAGATGGAGAGTAAATTGCAGCCATAGCATGCAAAAGTGCTCACAATGAATGCTCATTACAATCTCTGAGCTTCACAAAACAGGAAAGATCCTTCTAAATGTACCACTCTAGGTCTTGACTGGCCTTGGTATGCTCCGCACAAAGCAAACAGCTTCTCAGAAACCTGAGCTCAACAATCCTGGACAATTTTATCTGTCCTCAAATTCTGACTCCTCTCCTCTTCTTATAAAATTAAATTATTTGACCCCTAGTGAGAATCAAAATTATTTAATGATTATTCCTATATATTTACCCAGAACCCACTGATAGGGATTTTATGATTCTTTGAAAAGGTCAAGACTTAAATTTATCTTTATACTCTATGGTTTTTAAGTCATCTTATAAACAAATGGATTATATACATAATTGCAAGAAAAATGACCAAATTGTGCAAAGCCAGTACTCTTTGCAAGCATCTTCACACTTTAGAAGCATGAATTTATATGCAGAAGCTTAACGTGCTAATTACAAAACACTGGACATTCCCTTGGTACAGTTAAGCTGAGAAGCTGCCTAACTGAGCTTCTATATGTACTTGAAAGATACTGGTATACTTTGTTCCAAAATACTCCTATAACTGAGACTTTTCATTCATTCAAAATAGCTTTCTCCTTCATTTAATCTGAATTTGTATAGTTGTATAATACTTCCCAAAGCTGATATCTTATTCAACATAAGATTCAAAGACTATGATAAAAAAAGAAGAGAAAACCCCAAATATAGTAATAAATATGCATCCAAACAACTCCTTTTGAGTAATGTATAATCAAGAGCCTTTCTAACTGAGATACTTGTTGTCTGGTTCTAGAAGACAACTAGGCTAAATAAATCATCAATAAAATTTCTCCACAAATCAAATATTTAAATGTTTTTGAGCACCTATTATATATGAAGATACTATTTTTTTTAGGGCAACAAGGGTTACCAAGGAGCATTAAACATGGTTCTTAACATTTGGAATTTGCATTCTTGTTGGGTATGCAACACAGTTCCACAAAAAAAAAAACTCCATAATAATTTCTATTTAGGCAGGTCTGTGATTCCCCAACAATGAATATCTCATTGAACATACCTTTTTAGCCTCTGCAACTCTTGTTTCTTTCTAGCTATAAAGCCACCATTAGGGAGGTCATACATTCTGCTGGTGTTCTTTCCAACACTGTCCACATAACAGTGGAGAACACAGGCTAAGTGTTCCTAAATCTCGCTACAAGACTCAACCTACTTTTTTCCATCTATAAGCAATGAAGGCTATCGCCCTGGAGCGACATATATTGTCCTTGTTCCAAGTAACCAAAAGAAAGTTGTAGAGGGAACTTTTGGCCATGTGTGACTCACTGCTACAAGCCTTCTACTTTGAGCTGATAAAGAATCTTCTTATTGGTTACAGAGTCAAAAACAGTAATTCCTCGGTTTAATGACCCCACCTTTCATTAGAGGTCAGCCTTCTTGGACAAAATTTAGTACACGAGTGTGGTAGTGAAGAAAGGAGTAAATTCAGTGTGCCACTCAATTCAATGGATCAGTAGTTCTTTAATGACAGACATAAATCTCTCTGATATTATTCTTTGCACTACTTGTGCTAAATAATTTTGTTGATAAAGTGTTACAAGATCTGAATGGAAATTGAGGACAATGATAGAAAGAGGGAATAATTGCTGAAATGAAAAGTTCAGAGAAGAAATCACTCTATTTGGGTTATGACGGTCAGTGGAGGCTGAAAGGAGAAAATATGATTGGAGCTTCATCTTATTGGGTATCATTTTGATAGGAAAAGAGGAGAAAGAAGTCAGCATTCCAACTTGAGGAATCAGCTTGGTAAAAGCCTGAAGAGAGATGAAAGGTAAGTTAAGAGATAGTGAATGAAGCAAATTGATTGGGACAGAGAATTCATTTAGGATTGTGTTTCTCAACCCAAGGAAGGAGGACTCCCACTGCCCGTGCAGTTATATAAAGAAGTCCACACATCCATATGTTCACAGAGCACTGTCATTTTATTTAGCTCTGACAAAAGATTCGATGTGACTCAATATAAATAAATAAATATGCCCTTCTATAACCTGAATAATATAACACAATTAGGTGTGTTACTATTTTTTTCGAATATACCTGGGGACTACTGCAGTTAATGAAATATAAATTTATTTTAAACCATTACTTCATAGTAGTTTTTGTCATCATGGTTTGCTTTTTATCAATCAATGTGTATTAATGGTACAACTATCATCATGCAGATATCCAAGAAATATTTTTATATTAAAAGGAGCCCTTGATACTTGAAAAAGTTTGAAAACTCTGTTATAGTGAAGAAAGAGGCAACAAGGATATAGAAAGATAGTATTAAAAGTAGCCAGAACCTTAGAATTAGATCTTCTTCAAAAATCTGATTTACATACAAAGTGAAAGGAGCAGAGCCAGAAGAACATTGTACACAGAGACTGATACACTGTGGTAAAATAGAATGTAATGGACTTCTGTACTGGCAGTAATGCAATGACCCAGGACAATTCTGAGGAACTTATGGTAAAGAACGCTACCCACATTCAGAGGAAGAACTACAGGAGTGGAAACACAGAAGAAAAACAACTGCCTGAACACATGGGTTGATGCAGACATGATTGGGGATGTAGACTCAAAACGACTACCCCAATGCAACTATCAATAATATGGAAATAGGTCTTTATCGATGACACATGTTAAAACTAGTGGAAATGCGCATCGATGATGGGGGGACGGGGTGTGAAGGGAGGGTGAAGGTTACATGAATCATGTAACCATGGAAAATTTTTTTCTAAAAAATAAAATTAAATAAATAATAATAATCTGATTTACAGATGAAGAAACTAAAGACTCAAAAAATAAAATGAATTACCCAAGGAAATGCAAATTGTACAAAGCAGAGCTAGAACTAAAACCTAAAATTTCCGACTACATATTAAAGATGGAATAGAAACCTGAGGCCAAGTTAAAGAAGGCTTTGACTTGACTGCTAGTCTATGGAGTCTGGTCTTTGGCTTGTAAATTGGGAGCCATGCAAGGTTTGTGAGCAGGGGCTTAACATAATCAATATAGTGTTTTATGGAGTTCAGTGATGAACAGAGCACTATTGGGGGGAGGTGGGGAGAGGGGAGGAAGTTTTGCCCTAATAAAAACCATTCATTTGGTCTTGTGGTATTTAGCCACTATGACTTTTTTTCCATTTATCTTCAAAAAGCATGTGAGATGTTACTTTAGTTTTCTTTTTAACTATATAAGGTTAGGATGTCAAAGTGTTCCCATCAGTATTAGCAGAGTAAATCGTACTCTCCTAAATATGCGAGCTTGCGTTTTCCTAAATATGACTGCTGTGTGCTACAAACAGTAAGGTCTGTGTGTCTTTTAATACACACATCCCCGAGGAATTTGTCTCTGCTAAAGGAGGGGGGGAAAGTATGATAAAATGAGGAGTTGCTTGTTTTGTGAGGACTTGAGCCAATTCATCATAAAAATAGACACTAATTCACATTCAGCTGGTTTCGGGGATCCTATATAACCACAGTATCTTGGCTATGTTTCCATTATTCAGAAAACAAGCTGTGCTGAAGGATGTAATGTCAGTTAATATAAAAAATGAGACACTGAGTATTCATTGAAAGAATAGCCCTTAAACATGGATGAGCCTCTCCTGGTTTCTAATCTCTTGGTGGGAAGGATGACGGATGGGGGGTGGGATGGAGAATCTAGGAGAGGCATAAAGAGAAATTCCTTTTGGCTCTCAACAGCAGACTTGACATGGTCTAACCATCCCGTGTTACTGCAGTCAGACACACTTTCCTTCTCCCTCCTTTCATTCACTCTCTCGCCACTCTCATTCCCCTCCCATGCTATCACTTCAACCCCCAACCACAGCCTGTCCACAAGCTCCCCCTCTGTCCGGTGCCCAGGAAGCTATCAGGCAACCAGTGGGTTATACCAGCAGCTCCTAGGATTTATTCTTCACTTGTGAGTTGCCCTTTCCATCATTATCTGGCATACCATTCACCTTTTAATTCCTTGTTTTTCATTTGCCTCATTATAGTCATTCACTTGATTAAGAAGGCCCTGGAGTTGAGAAAGGCCCATCTGATAACACAGAATTTAGAGCCAGCGTAGCTGGAAGGCTTTTGTTCAGCTGAAACCCAAGTGGGGAGTAAAGAAATCCGTTTACCACTGATTCACAGATCTCTCTCGTTTTTCTCAATGAAGGTTAAAGGTGAACTGCAAAGCTAAAATGAACACTGGGTTGAGCACATAAATAATGTAGAACAAGATATTTTTGACATAGATATAATTTTTGAGACTCTCATAAGGTTTTTTCTGACCCAACAAAAAAAAAAAGGAAATAGGATCTATTATATAGTACTCACATAAAAGAAATTAAGAATCCCTCAACATCAAAAAGTCATGAAGCAAAAGTATTTAGTCATTGTTGTTCCTCTGCTCAAAGACATTTAGTTGTTACCTACTGCCTTCTGATAAAACACAAATTCCTTTACCTTGGCATTCAAGGTCCTCTACAATAAAGAGTTTTCCCACCTTTCTGGTCTTACTGTATATTATTTGTCTATACATACTGTGTTCTTCAGCCATACTAGACCCTATTCTATTGACCAAGGGAAAAGCATGAATTTTCCTGGCCCTGCAATTTTAATCAAAGTGTCATGCTCTCAAGATTATCTCAGATGCTACCAGTAGACAATAATGCTATTTCATCCTTGACTTCACACAGGACTTTTAGCAAAATTACTCTCTAAAGCAAGTATTGTGTATTATTGTGTATTAGTTATTATATTATGTTACTTTCATCACCATCATCATTATCATCATCCTCTTTATAAAAAATAATTATTCTGGACCTTGGAAAGGAATGAGGCTTAAAATATAGTCTTTTCTCTCAAGGAGATTATAATATGATTTTGGAGAGAAGATATAAACGTAAAGAGAAAATAAATACAATGTGAAACAAGTGGAAAAGGTATTGAGCAGTGTCTGGGCCTCTGTTCAATTTGCCTCAGTTTCCTCATCTGTAAAATGAGCTGGAATACTTTAGTATCTTTGCCAAGAAAACTCTAGATGAGATCACAATGAATCAGAAATTACTGAAATAAATAAAAACAACAACAATGATGAGGTTTAGAGAAAGGAGTTATCACCGAGGGCTAGTCATAAGGAACAACTTCTGGATTCATATAATTTTAGAGTTAGAAAAGACCTTAAGCATCACTTTTAATCTAACTTTCTACTGAGAGCTGACATTAAGTATTTATGGAATGGAATAAATTGAGGAATGTAGATCTGGACAACTGATATGTACGAAGTTACACAGCTAGATTTCATGGAAAAGGTTGAATTTCAGCTAAGGCTTGAAAAAGCAGATTTAGATGAGCAGAAGAGAATGAAATTAATTCCATTTAAAAGAAATACAGTAAGCAAAGCTAAGAGACAAGAACAGAGACATGTTCTTCACGCAAGGGAATTCCAGTTTGAGTATTGGTGGGATCCAATGACTATTATTCAGTCATTTCAGTCATGTCCAAATCTTCATGATCCCTTTTGGGGTTTTCTTGGCAAAGATACTGGAGTGGTTTGTCATTTCCTTCTCCAGTTCATTTTACAGATGAGGAAACTGAGGCAAACTGGGTTAAATGACTTGCTCAGAGTCACACAATTAGTGAGAAATAGCATTTGAACCCTATTCTTCCTTATTGAAGTCTAGTACTCTATCTACTATCCTTTGCCACAGAGTACATGGTAGACCTATAAGCCAAACAATAGTGAACAATTTGGCAATGAAGAGATCGTTTACATTTATAAAGAGCTATTGTTTTAACCCTTACCTTCTGTCTTAGAATCCACATAAGTATTAGTTCCAAGGCAGAAGAGCCCAAAAGGGCTAGGCAATTGAGGTTATGAGACTTGCCCAGGGTAACACAACTAGGACATGTCTATAGCCAAATTTGAACACAAGACCTCCCCATCTCCACATGTGGTGATTTATCCACCATGCCACCTGGCAGTCCTTTGAGGAGCTTTAAAGTTTGCAAAGCACTTTCCTTACAGTACACAGTACAATTACTGAGAGGATTTGAGGATCTGAGAAGTTTAATGACTTGATCATGAGCAAGTTGGTTATTTCCTAAGGTGGGACTGGAACCTGGGTTTTCTAATACCAAAGCCATCACTTTGATTACTACTTAGTCCACAGTATAGACTATGGTAGTAGAGTGGTCCAAAGGCATCAGGGCATTAGAGGCTCTGACACTAGATGATTTTCAGTGTAGCATGAATTTTAGGTACAGAAACCACATATACTTGCAATATACTCAACACTTAACACATATTACCATAAACTGCTTTGCTCATAATCTTCAAATTGTCCATTTGGCCCATAGTAGAGTTCTTTTGATATTTTCCTCTCATACACATTCAATTCAGTAGGGTCCATCCCAAACAGTTGTCTCAACTAACCAGCTAGTATTGTCCTAATATTTTCCAAAAACATAGCATAGGCTTTCAACAAATAAGTAGAGTATAATTTTTGAAAGGACTGATTGGACATTAGCATTTTTTCATGAGGATAATAAGGATCCAGGACCTCCCACCCCAGACCTCACAAAAAAAATGTATCCAGAAATCACAAAACTGTGTACTTTCTGGTCTTAAAATCTAACTGACCCAAAGCTTACTATGCCTCTAGGTGCACGAAAACTAAAGTCCAGAATGGTTGCATGGGAATTGCATTTGAGGAAAATCCAAAAGGATTTATCAGTCAAGGGTGAAGGCATTCTGTTTAAAGTAAAGAGTGAGGGAGCAATTCAGTGTCTCAGTGAATAAAGACAGACCTAGAGTCAAGAGGTCCTGGGTTTTAATTTGGTCTCAGACATTTTCCAGCTGTGTGACCCTGGGCAACTCACTTAACTTGAATTGCCTAGTTCTTCTGCCTTAGAACAGGCACCTAGTATCTATTCAGAAGGTAAGCGTTTAATTTTAAAAATAAATAAATAAAGTGAAAAGTGGTAGACAAGTAGTATTCTTTCTAACTCTATGTGGGTAGTATTTTGTTTGAATAAAACATTGGACCTGAAATCAGGAAGACCTGAATTCAAATTGTGTCTTAGACACTTGCTAACCATGTGGCACTAAACAATCCACATCTCTTGTCCTCAGTTTTCTTATCTGTCAGAAAGAAATAACAATAACATGTACATCAAAGAGTTATGAAATCCAATGAGATAAGAGATATGACATGTTGCCACCTTTGAAGTGCTATAAGAATACTAGCTATTATATGTATCTATGTATATGTATGTGTAAAAATAGGATATGAGGTGCCCAAGGAGGACCAGCACCTCTGGTGGTAGGTCAGTGTTTTGTGCACTACAGCGCCACCTAGCTGCCAGTGCCTCTGTCAGAAGGGTCAATATTCTATTCACAATGGCACCACCTAGCAATACCTCTGGTGTGAGGACCAGTGTTCTGTGCACTATGGCGCCTCCTAGCTGCCTTGTAGAAATCAGCACCTCTGGTGTGAAGGCTGCAGAGTCCTTTTCATAGCTGCTCATTCAACTTTGGTGTCCACCTTTCACCCAGCTCTCACCTGTGACTCCAAGAAACTATAAGAGGAGCATCCACCACACCCCAATAAAACCATCTCAGGAGAGAGGCTAAACCAGATGCTGGATAACTGACACACCTCAAGCCCATCAGTGATGTAGGAGATGTCTATGGAAAGGGTGCGAAGACATTCCCCAGTGGAATGGGAGGATGAGAACACCACAAAGGCAGCTGTGGAGATGCTGAGGGCTTAAAGCTTGCTCAGACATCAAAGATGCTGAGGTCGTCCTCTGCATTCCAGGCAATGGCCAATCACCTTGACTTTTGACTTGGATTTCGATGATTCTGAAAGAGAAGATGAGACTGATAACTTTGTGTATTCAGCCTCACTTAAATCCAACTCATGTGTAAGTGAAGTACATCACCCTCATGTCATTCACAAAGGACAAACATTAACAATAATCATAATTTTTTTTGAAATTTTTTAACATTTATTAATATTCATTTTTAACATGGTTACATGATTCGTGCTCCTCCTTTCCCCTTCACCAGCCCGCACTCCCCCCACCCATGGCCGATGCGCATTTCCACTAGTTTTGTCATGTGTCCTTGATCAAGACCAATTTCCAAATTGTTGGTAGTTGCATTGGTGTGGTAGTTTCGAGTCCACACCCTCAATCATGTCCACCCCGACCC
>NC_058132.1:479811898-479835508 GCF_016433145.1 Gracilinanus agilis
ATTCCACATACCTTCCATGCTGTGCCCTGTTGTGGGGTTCCTCCGTTTGTCTGGACTTGTTTTTATGTCCCCTTGAGGAGTTTTGTGTGTTTCGGTCAGGAGAGGTTAAGAGCTGCTTCTTACTCTGCCGCCATCTTAACCCGGAAAAATATAATCATAATTTTTGTAGATACAAAAAGAAGCAAAAGAGGGCTCATGTCCTCAAGGAGTTTACAATCCAATAGGAGAGAAAGCATGGCAAGAAATATATACAAAGCAAGCTATTACAGGATAAATAGGAAATAAGAGAAGAAAGGCATTAGAATTAAGAGGGAATAAGGAAGACTTCCTGTAAAAGGTGGGATTTTAGTTAGTACTAAATATATGTGTGTATATTTATACATTTATATAGAATTTTAAGAGTACAGGATTTAGTCAGAGGATTTGAGGCAACTTATTATCTCTGTGACCTAAGGGAAATCATTTAACCTCTCTGAGTTTCAGTTTTCTCATCTGCAAAACTGAAGGAATTAGACTAGCTGGCTTCTAAAAACCTGGATCTTCCAGTTCTAAATTCATAAAATAAGGGGAGGGGGTGTATATATATTCCTTCTACTAATGCAGGGTGGTTCCTTCTCTGCAGTTTATTGTCTTAAATTTGTTGTCTTAAAGATCTCATGATTGAAATTATCTGGAGGCTATATTTTTTAGTTTAGAAATATCAATGTATTAATCTACCACTCAAAAAATAATCTAACTAGCCATGTCCCTCCAACCTGGCACAGATTCTGTAGAACTGGAAGCTGGGTGAGAAGTCCACAAGGCCAGTTGAGAGCCAGGCCAAGCTGGAGCAGCTAGATCTGCTCTTCCAGGAAAGAAAAAGTGTCTTCCCCTCTCTGATGCCAGTCTCTATCCCTTCTGACATCATCATCCAGTCCCTCCCTAAGATATACTAAGAGATTTCTCATTGGAACTAGAGACTCCCCCAGAAGAGGCAGGTCTCCCAGATGCCAAGACCCTCTATTTATCCCCACAGGTGGCTGCCCAGCACACTTCCCAGTATGGTGTCTGCTTAGATGATTTAATTACCTCATCTTTTCCAGTGGATCAATTGGTCACTTGGGCTGGTCCATAATCTCATTATCTCTAACAAAGATAAAAGAGGGAAGGACTGAACTTGCTGGGAAAGACAGCTTGAGCTTCATCCCTAAAATCAAATTATTTGAACTTTAAAATCAAAAGGTTTTGGGGGGAACTCAAGGGATACAATTTAATATTAATTTTCCACAGAAATTAACCTGGAGCATTGAGAAGTTAAAAGGTTAATTATCTGCTCAGGGTCCAAAAGCAAGTATGTATCATATATGGACTTGAACCCAGAGCTTCCTTGACCCAAGGCCAAATTTTCAGCTAGAACTTTTCACAGACTCCATCCCTCTTCATAGAAATGTATATCTCAAAAGTGTTACAGCAATTTAAAATTTTAATGATCCCCTCTCTCGGTATCTTCATCTAAAAAATCAGTCAGAGAAATAATTTGCAAACCACTTCAGTATCTGTGTCAAGAAAACCCCAAATGGAGTCAAGAAGAATAAGACAAATTAGAAAACTACTAAACAACAACAGAAGCAGCCATCATGAAGTAAGATGGAAGGGAACAAATACTGACCTTGAAATGATAATAACTGGGTTTCGGTCTTGTCCAACACTTCCTAGTGTGACCTTAGGCCAAGCACTATGTTTCCCTACAATTCTTCATCCATGAAATGGGGAAAATAATACTAGTACCACTCACTTCACTGGATGGTATTAAAGGAAGTGGTATAGATAACGTACTTTGTAATCTGAAAAGTTCTGTATAAAGATGATGCCTGTGGGATGACTATCACCATCCATTTCTATTATTTTGTCCTCTACCAGTTGAAAAAAGTGTTTGTTAAGGCAATTCCGAATTATCTCATACTCCATATGGCTCTGGATTCCAGTAGAAGAAAGGGAAAAAATGATTTCCCCTGTTTCCCAGGCTAAAACATGTTTTTGCCTGAGCTCAGAGTTGTTTTAGCTAATATAGTATCTCCCCAATCAATCAATCAGCAAACATTTATTAAGCATTTACTAGGTTCCAGACACTGTGATAAAATATTAGTAATACATAGGCATCTAGGTGACTCAGTGGATAGAGTGCCAGACCTAGAGATGGGAGGTCCTGGGTTCAAATATGACCTCAGACACCTCCTAGCTATATGACTCTGTGCAAGTCACTTAACCTCATTTGCCTAGTCTTTTCTTCTTTGGAACTGATGCTCAATATATATTCTAATACAGAATGTAAGGGTTCGGGTTTTTTTAATTACTAGTGATACAAAGAAAAAGAAGAAGCAGTCCCTACACTAGGGTAGCCTATATTCCAAAGAGGGAAGGGGGAGGACAAGAACATAAAGAATAAATACAGAGTAGATAACAGGTCATCTTAGAAGTTTTGAAATATTACTTGAGCTCTCCAATTAATACTTCTCTCCCTTCTAAACTAGTTTTACTTAACTACTAGGTATATATTTGTATTTGTTAACTTTATGTTTATGCCATATATAGAATCCACATATAGATGTGTGTATATTGTATATGTAAAAGAAAGAGATAGAGATGGATTGTTTCCTTCTTTGTACTTGTATTCTATACCTAGCCCAGAACTTGGCACATACTATGAACTTAATAAATGTTATTTGACTAACTGATTGGTTGATTAATTGGAAAGAGAATGGCACTAGCATACAGGGAAATCAGGAAAGGCTTTGTGGAGGGGACATGAGCTGAATTTTAAAGGAAACAAAAGATTCTAAAAATCAGAGTTTTAAAGCTAGAGTGTTCAATCAATCAATAAACAATTATTAAGCACCTGCAAGGCGCCAGGCACTGTACTAAGTGTTGGGCATACAAAAAGAGTCAAAAGACCATTACTGCCCTGAAAACGTTTACAATCTAATGAAAGAAAGCATGCAAACAAATATATAGAGGATAAATGGGAAATAATTAGTAGGGTTAAGACATTGGAGGTAAGGAGGTTTAGGGGAAATTTCCTGTAGGAGATATGATTTTAGCTTTGGACTTAGAGATATCAGTATGTCAGAGTCAAAGAGAGAGAGCAATCCAGGCATAGGGAACAGTTAGAGACAATGCAATGATTAGAGTGATGAAGTGTATTCTTTATATCATGTGTCACTGGGGCAATACCACTGAATAAAAGAATATGTGGCAAGAAATAAGTTATAAGAAGCCTGGAAAGATGGGAGGGGGCTAGGGTATGTAGGGCTTTGAATGACAAGTAGGGCATTTTGTATTTGATCTGGAAGTGATAAGGAACCAATCACTGGAGTTTGTTGGACAGGGAGTGACATTTTCAGACCTAAACTTTAGGAAAGGAGAATGGTTTATATGGCAGAAACTTTAGTTAGGCATCTAGAGATAATCCAAGCATAAGGTGATGGGGCTTTGGACAACAGGAGTGGCAGTGGCAGAAGAGAAAAAGGGGCATATCCAAGAGGTCTTGTAAAAGTGAAATTGCCAGACCCTGGCAATAGATTGGACATGGAAAGTGAGAAAGAAATGTGTGAAAATTCAAGATGGCCCCAACATTGCAAACCTGAAGGATTGAGAAGATGGTGTTGCCCTCTACAATCATAGGATGGTAGGAGGTAAGGAGAGTTTAAGGGGAAAGAATGAGTTTTGTTTTGGCCATAATGAGTTTAACATGCCTATTGGACATCCAGTTCAAGATATCTGAAAGACAGTTGGAGATTTAAAGCTGGAGGTCCACAGAGAGGTTAGGACAGAATAGGTAGATTTAAGAATCATCAGCAGATAAATGGCAATCACATTTATAGCTGCTGCTGAAATTGCCAAATGAAGTAGTATAGTCTATAGAGGGAGAAAAGAAGACACCCCAGTCAGAACTCTGCAAGACAACTATGGTTAGAGAAGTGATCTGGATGAGGAGACCTCAAAATGGTATTCCAGACATGGAGAGCACCCAGGCCAAAGGTATGGCATATCATGGCGAACAATAAGCAAGTCAGTATGTCTACACCATAAAATTTATGGAGGGGAATAAAGATAAGAAGGATGGGAAAGTCAGAAGGGGCAGGTTGTGAGGAGCTTTAAATGATAAAGAATTTTATATTTCATCCTAGAGGTAATCAGGAGATATTGGAGTTTATTGAGCAGAAGCAATGACATGGTCAGACATATACTTTAGGTAAATGGTAGCATTTTTATTTTATATTCTGTATTATCAAGTAATATTTTTAGTCTGTAGAACACTGAGCATTCATATTCAGGAAATCACTATGAGGGAAAATAAATATTTTAATGCTTATTTTCATTCAAGGAAACTGAAATATAGCAAGAATACCAAGTATAGTAGTGGGCAGCATTCATCTTAGAATGCCAGTTTCTATAATAACTTGTTGACTACAGGTGGTGGGATTGACACGCTGGAGATTTTTAAGTAATGAGATTTATCATGGTAACGCTTGTGCTTTGGGAATATTGCTTTCCTATGGAGTGGAGATAGAAAATAAAGAGAGACCAAGAAGGAGGCTATTGCAGTGGTCCAGGAAAAAAGGTGGTATTGGCTGTGTTTGTGAAAGAAAGGAACACACAAGAGAGATATCGTGAAGGTAGAAACAAGAAGATTTGGGCAATTGGTTATATATAGAAGATGAGTGAGAATGAGGAATCAGCAAGACATCAAGGTGAAAAATATGGGTGACTGAGATGATGATGATGGTGGCCTTAACATAAGAGGGAAGTTCAGAAGAGGGAAAAGTTTAAAGAGCAAAATAACGAATTCCATTTTATACATGTTGAGTTACATATATCATCTTGTTTCAGACAATTCAATTTGGTAGACATTTATCATCCTTATTTCACAGATAAGGTGACTCAGATTAAAAACATAGTCATTAGGCCTAAGGTCACTTGGCCGATATCATACATTTTGTTGTTGTCATGCATTTATTTTGGGGTTTTTTTGGGGGGGGGTTGTCTTTTTATTTTTGTCTTTTTATTTTTTTATTTATTTAACATTTAATAATATTTATTTTTTAGAAAAGTCAACATGGTTACATGATTCATGCTCTTACTTTCCCCTTCACCCCCCAACATCCTCCTACCCCATGGCCGATGCATATTTCCACTGGTTTTAACATGTGTCATTGATCAAGACCTATTTCCAAATTGTTGATAGTTGCATTGGTGTGGTAGTTCCGAGTCTACATCCCCCATCATTGTCCGTCTCAACCCATGTGTTCGAGCAGTTGCTTTTCTTCTGTGTTTTCACTCCTGCAGTTTTTCCTCTGAATGTGGTAGCATTCTTTTCCATAAGTCCCTCAGAATTGTCCTGGGTCATTGCATTGCTGCTAGTACAAAAGTCCATTACATCCGATTTTACCACAGTGTATTGGTCTCTGTGTACAATGTTCTTCAGGCTCTGCTCCTTTTGCTCTGCATCAATTCCTGGAGATCTTTCCAGTTCACATGGAATTCCTCCAGTTTATTATTCCTTTGAGCTCAATAGTATTCTATTACCAACAGATACCACAATTTGTTCAGCCATTCCCCAATTGAAGGACATACCCTCATTTTCCAGTTTTTTGCCACAACAAAAAGCGTGGCTATAAATATTTTCGTACAGGTCTGTTTATCTATGATCTCTTTGGGGTACAAACCCAACAATGGTTTTCCTGGATTCTTTTATAGCCCTTTGAGCATAGTTCCAGATTGCCAGCCAGAATGGTTGGATCAGTTCACAACTCCACCAGCAATGCATTAAGGTCCCAAATTTACCACATCCCCTCCAGCATTCATTTCTCTCCCCTTCTTTCATTTTAGCCAATCTGCTAGGTGTGAGGTGATACCTCAGAGTTGTTTTGATTTGCATTTCTCTAATTATTAGAGATTTAGAACACTTTCTCATGTGTTTATTGGTAGTTTTGATTTCTTTATCTGAAAAATTGCTTATTCATGTCTCTTGCCCATTTATCAATTGGGGAATGGCTTGATTTTTTATACAATTGCTTTAACTCCTTGTATATTTGAGTAATCAGACCCCTGTCAGAGTTTTGTTATAAAGATTTTTTTCCAATTTGTTGTTTCCCTTCTGACTTTGGCTACATTGTTTTTGTTTGTACAAAAGCTGTTTAGTTTAATATAATGAAAATCATTTCTTTTACATTGTGTAATTTTCTCTAACTCTTGCTCGGTTTTAAAATCTTTCTATTCCCATAGGTCTGACAAGTATATTATTCTGTGTTCACTTAACTTATTTATAGTTTCCCTCTTTATATTCAAGTCATTCACCCATTCTGAATTTATCTTCCTGTAGAGTGTGAGATATTGATCTAAACCTAATCTCTCCCATATTGTTTTCCAAATTTCTCAGCAGTTTTTGTCCCAGAATTTGGGCTCTTTGGGTTTATCATACATTGTCTTGCTGATATCACTTACCCCAAGTCTATTCCACTGATCCTCCCTTCTGTCTCTTAGCCAGTACCATACTGTTTTGATGACCACTGCTTTATAGTACAGTTTAATATCTGGTACTGCTAGGCCACTTGCCTTCACTTTTTTTTTCATTATTTCCCTTGATATTCTTGATCTTTTGTTATTCCAAATAACTTTGTTGTAGTTTTTCCTAATTCAGTAAAAAAGTTTTTTGGGAGTTTGATAGATATGGCACTAAATAGGTAAATTAATTTGGGTAGAATGGTCATTTTTATTATGTTAGCTCTTCCTACCCATGAGCAATCAATGGCTTTCCAATTGTTTAGATCTAGTTTTAATTGTTTGAAAAGTATTTTGTAGTTGTTTTCATATAATTGCTGTGTTTGTTTTGGTAGGTAAATTCCTAAGTATTTTATACTGTCTAGGGTGATTTTAAATGGTGTTTCTCTTTCTACTTCTTGCTGCTCTAGTGTGTTGGAAATGTATAGAAATGCTGATGATTTATGTGCATTTATTTTGTATCCTGCAGCTTTGCTAAAGTTGCAGATTATTTCTACAAGCTTCTTAGTTGATTCTCTAGGATTTTTTACGTAGACCATCATATCATCTGCAAAGAGTGATAGCTTAGTCTCCTCATTGTCTATTTTGATACCTTCAATTCCTTTTTCTTCTCTAATTGCTACTGCTTGTGTTTCTGGTACAATGTTGAATAATAAAGGTGATAACGGGCATCCTTGTTTCACTCCTGATCTTATGGGGAAGGCTTCTAATTTATCCCCATTGGATATGATGCTTTTTGATGGTTTTAGGTATATACTGTTTATTATTTTTAGGAAAGGTCCTTCTATTCCTATACTTTTCAGTGTTTTCAATAGGAATGGATGCTGTATTTTGTCAAAGGCTTTTTCAGCATCTATTGAGATAATCATGTGATTTTTGTTTGTTAGACTGTTGATATGGTCAATTATGTGGAGTGTTTTCCTAATGTTGAACCATTCTTGCATTCCTGGTATAAATCCCACCTGACCAGGGTGGATGATCCTCTTGATCACTTGCTAGAGTCTCTTTGCTAGTATTCTATTTAAGATTTTTGCATCTATGTTCATTAGGAAGATTGGTCTGTAGTTTCCTTTCTCTGTTTTTGATCTACCTGGCTTTGGAATCAGAACCACATTTGTGTCATAAAAAGAATTTGGTAGGACTCCTTCTTTGCTTATTATGTCAAATAATTTGTATAGTATTGGGATTATTTGCTCTTTGAATGTCTGATAGAATTCACTAGTGAATCCATCAGGCCCTGGAGATTTTTTCTTAGGGAGTTCTTTGATGGCTTCTTCAATTTCTTTTTCTGATATGGGATTATTTAGGCATTCTATTTCTTCTGCTGTTAATCTAGGCAATTTATATTTTTGTAAATATTCATCCATATCTCCTAGATTGCTATATTTATTGTCATATAGTTGGGCAAAATAGTTTTTAATGATTACCTTAATTTCCCCTTCATTAGAGGTGAGGTCTCCCTTTTCATCTTTGATACTGTCAATTTGGTTTTCTTCTTTCCTTTTTTTATTAGATTGATCAGTACTTTGTCTATTTTATCTGTTTTTTCAAAGTACCAGCTTCTAGTCTTATTTATTAATTCAATAGTTTTTTTACTTTTATTTTATTAATTTCTCCCTTGACTTTTAGTATTTCTAATTTAGTTTTCATCTGGGGATTTTTAATTTGCTCGCTTTCTAGTTTTTTTAAGTTGCATGCCCAATTCATTAATCTCTGCCCTCCCTAATTTGTTAATATATGCACTCAAGGATATAAATTTTCCCCTGAGTACTGCCTTGGCCACATCCCACAGAGTTTGGTAGGATGCCTCTTCATTGTCATTCTCTTCAATGAAATTGTTGATTGTTTCTATGATTCCTTCTTTGACAAATTGGTTTTAGAGAATCATGTTATTTATTTTCCAATTAGTTTTTGATTTTCCTGCCCAGGTGCCCTTACTAATTATTATTTTTATTGCAATATGTTCTGAGAAGGTTACATTTATTATTTCAGCTCTTTTGCATTTGTTTGCAATGTTTCTATGCCCTATTACATGGTCAATCTTTGTGAATGTACCATGTGCAACTGAAAAAAAAGGTGTATTCCTTTTTGTTCCTATTTATTTTTCTCCACATATCTATTAAATCTAATTTTTCTAGGACTTCATTCACCTCTTTTACCTCTTTCTTATTTATTTTTTGGTTTGATTTATCTAGATCTGAAAGAGGAATATTTAAATCTCCCACTATTATGGTTTTACTATCTGTTTCCTTCTTGAGCTCTGCCAGTTTCTCCTTTACGAATTTGGATGCTATGCCATTTGGTGCATACATATTGAGCAATGTTTTTTCCTCATTGTCTATATTGCCTTTTATCAGAATGTAATTACCTTCCTTGTCTTTTTTTTTTTAATTTAATTCCCTATCTTTTTTAATCATATCTATTTTTACTTTGGCTTTGTCAGAAATCATGATTGCCACTCCTGCTTTCTTTTTCTCATTTCAAGCCCAAAAGATTTTGCTCAAGCCCTTTACCTTACTTATGTATGTCTACCTGGCTCATATGTGTTTCTTGTGGACAACATATGGTAGGATTTTGGTTTCTAATCCACTCTGCTATTTGCTTCCATTTTATGGGCAAGTTCATCCCATTTACATTCAGAGTTATAATTATCAGTTGTATATTTGCCAACATTTTGGTATCCTCTCCTAGTTCTACCTCTTCTTCTTACACTATTTCCTTTTAAACCAGTGGTTTGCCTTAAGCCAGTAACCCTTGTCCCCTCCCTTGATTTACTACCCTTTCTATCCCCTCTTTTATTATTCCCCTCTTTTTATTTTTAAGGCCTAATGAATTCCCTTCCCCTTCTTCTCCCCTCCCTTTTTTGACCTCCCCATTCCCCTGCAGGGCAGTTTTGCTGAATAATTTCTTTTAGTATGGAGTCCAAATTTCTATTAATTTCTGCATTTTCAGGAAGACCATTGATTCTCAAATTGTCTCTTCTAGACCTGTTTTCTTGATCTGTCAATTTCTCAGTGAGATATTTCATGTTTCCTTCTATTTTATCAGTCTCTTAACTTTGTTTTATTTGTTCTTGCTGTCTTGAGAGATCATTGGCTTCTACTTGCCCAATTCTTGTCTTTAGAGACTGGTTTTCTGCTATGAGCTTTTGATTTTCCTTTTCGATTTGGTCTGTCCTATTTTCTAGCTGTTTGATTTTGGTCTCCAATTTGCTCATCAGTTCTTTTGATTTGGGGGCAACTTTTTTTAATTTCCCAATTCTAGCAGTTAGAGACTGGTTTTCGGCTATAATCTTTTGTTTTTCCTTTTCAGTCTGGTCATTTCTGGTCTTTGATTTACTTGCCTCACTTTCCAATTGTGAAATTCTGCCTTTTAAACTGTTATTTTCTTGCCAGATCTCTTCCATCTTTCTCATAATCTCATATTCGAACTCTTCAAGACCTTGTGACCCATTTTCATTTTTTTAGGAAGGCTTGGAGATGGTTACTTGTTTGTTCTCCTTTGCTGTTTGCTCTGTTGTCTGCATTTTTTCTGTGTAAAAGTTTTCTAGTGTTAAAGGTTTCTTCTTGATCTTTCTCTTCTGGGGTTCCTGAGTCTGGCTTGCCATTGTTAGCCCAGTGCCCTCTCAGCTTTATCCTCACACCCAGGGTCTGTCTGCACTCTTTAGTCTCCTGAGGTCTCAGGTCTAGTTGTTCTCAGGGTCAAGCCTCCTGGTGGTCCCTTTGTTTGTTCTTCTGCCTGAAGCTCATTTAACAGTCTGAGGGCGCTGCTTCCACAGTCGTGCACCCCTCTGCACTGGGTCCCCACTCAAGGTCCATGCCTGTGCTCAGGTTCCTTGTCCATGCCTGCGCTCAGGATCCGCAGCCCCACCTGTGCTCAGGGTCTGTGTTCAAAGTCTGTGCGTTCTTTTGCCTCTTGGGGTCTTAAGTCTTGCTGCTCTCAGGAACAGGCCCTGGTGATGCCAGGTAGCTGCCAAGGGCTTAATGGGTGCCCCAAACTTGCTCTAACTCTTGTGTGCTGGCTTTGGCACTGTAGGTGATGTTGCAGGGGGAGGCGGTTGCTCTGCTCACGTTTTAGTGAGAGCTATTTCACCCCCTTATAGCATGGAAATGCCCCCGATTCCACCTTCCTTCAATGCTGTGCCCTGTTGTGGGGTCCCTTCATTCATCTGGATTTGTTTTTATATCTTCTTGAGGAGTACTATATGCGTGGGTTAGGAGAGGTCAAGCAGCTGCTTTTTACTCTGCTGCCATCTTCCAAGCATTTGTTTTTTAGTCATAACTGACTCTTTGTCAGTTATGTGGGGTTGCTCCAGTGGTTTGCCATTTCCTTCTCCAGGTCATTCTACAGATGAGGAAACTGTGACAAATAGAGTTGAGTGACTTCCAAAAGTCACACATTTAGTAAGTGTCTGAGACTCAAGTTGAACTCAGGAAAAGGAGTCTTCCTGACTCCAGATCCAGCACTCTATCCACTACACCACTCAGCTTTTCCTATGTTAGCTTTCACCTAATCTGGTCTGGAACTAAACTTTTTCATCATTTCCTGTTGATCTTCACATTGTGCTGGTGGAATATGTTTTCTTGACATGATACAAGCAATTGAACAGATGTTGCTAGAGCTCATAGAATTTAAAACTAGAAGGTACCTTAGAGGTAACTGAATCCAATTCCCTCATTTTTCACTAATGAAAAAATTGAGGCTCGGAGACATGGGGTGACTTTTCTAGAGTTACATATCTAGTAAGTGCCTAATGTGAAATCTGAACTCAGGCCTCCTGAATTCTAATTCCAGTGTTCTACATTAAACCACATTACTGTCAGGATGAAGAAAGGGATGGAGAAATGTCAAGGATTTCATTACTGGACAGTGAGTGACTCATATCTATGCCAAGTGGCAATGTATATCAGCATCCATCAGAGGAACCCAAAGGATAAAAGGAATTTTAGAACTGTCACACCTGTCAGTAAATCCTTACTGAGTGCCCACAATATGCCATAGTAACATACCATGGAGAAGGAGCAGTTGGTGAGAGACAACACATAACATTTTATGGTACATGAACAGGATGAATAAAAGTTGTGAGTAGTAGGAGGAATTCAGAACAAAGGGCTGTCTTCTTCTTCCCTCCATCATGGTGGTCCAATATGTAGGGAGAGAGAAATGCACAGGAGAAGAGAATCTAAAGGTTAGCAGCATGGCAGGGTAGAAAGACCAATAAAATGAGAGGGAGCCAGGAACTCTGGGTTCAAGGTCAAGTTCTGCTACTAACAAACCATGGTACTTAGATTCAATAAAATGCCTATCTCTAGAATTGCATGACTCCAAGATGGCCATTGCAATGTCTTGGAAAGCATTCTTGATTTGGGATAAAAAAAGTCAGAATTTAAATCTCATTTCTACTACGTGACCTTGACTAAATCATTATTCTGTAACATGAGGGAGGGAGTTGGGCTAGATGACCTCAGAGACAATCTACAGCTCTAAATTGATGGGTGTAGGAATTGCTTTACCAGCTGTAAGAGACAATGGTAAATGTGAAACTAACCTTCAGTTGATGGTTCCCAATAAATAACATGTTTGCTTTGTACCTTGTACTTATTATACCTTTCCATCAGAATTGTAGCTGAAACTTTCTATGTGTTCTCCCTACTCCATTCAATTGTTAGCTCCTTGAGAACAGGCACCAACTCATTTTTCTACTTGTATTCTTGGTGCTTAGCCTAGTAATTGCACATGGGAAACACACAAAACATGCTTGGTTTTTTCCCATTCATTCATTCATTCTTAGATCCACTTCAGAATCTCATCAACTTACAGGCTATCTCTATTAGAAGGAATATAGAAACACTGACTATGGAGGAAGATGATATTAGCTTTTTTCCCCTTAAAATGAGAGCACAATAGATTTTACAGTAGAATAATTTAAAGGCATTGTAACATATAGAGTAAAGAACACTGGTTTTGGAGTTAGAGGACCAGGGTGGCTTTAAATTATACTTCTCCTGCCAACTACCTGTGTGATCTTAGGTAAGTCATTTAACATCCCTGGGCCTTCATTTCCCCACCTGTAAGAGGTGACGGTTGTTCTAGCTGAGCTCTAAAGCTCCTTCCAGCCCTAAATCTATGATCCAATAGATATTGTCCCACGCCCCAATCCCCTACTCCCTTATAACTCTATTTATGGAAGGCAAATTAAAAGACCAAATGATCATTTTTAAAAGTCACAGTCGATGTATCACCATAGTGATTACAACCTACCATTCTTACCTCAATGATATCAGACTTGTTTTTGCCCATACTAGAAATTAATAACTTCCATTTCTACAGGGGCCCATTTTCCTGACTGTAGATCATTCATGAAAGTCAGACAGAAGCAACAAAGGCATTATTCTTTTTTTTTTTTTTTTGGAAAGGTGCTAAAGGAAGGAGAGAAAGGCAAGAAGTTCAGCAGCTGTACAATGTTCAATCAGTCCTACTTTCTCTCAGAACAGCAAGAAGCTTCAGAAAACTGGCCTCACTAATCCCAATGTGTTCTTGACAGAAAATGACAGAGTTTTTGGCATTCAAGTAACTCCCCAACTCCAATAAAGCATGTTTAAGCAAGCTATCCAATTTTGGAGACCTTCTTTTAATTAAAGATAATTCAAAATGACACCATGTCACTATCACTCTCTAACCCCCTCCCCCAACACACTTCTGGTCGCATGACGCACACATGCCCATGCACTCACATCCACACGCATTCACATTCCAGTGATAGCCAGGCCAGGATGTTTTGTTCTTTTCAAGGCTCACATTTTTTAATAAACTTACATTGTCTCCAACATAATTTCCATTCATTTATTTGCTGCTGGTAAACTCCATTATTCCCAGATAATATAAAGGACTTGTCACTCCAGTTGGATTCGATATATTTTCTTGGGATTTGATATTCTCTTTGTGAGATGATGCTTTTTTTTAAAGCTACGTCTAAGTACATGTCAAGTATGAGGGCACTGGGAGTTTAATAGCTTGGAGGAATTAATAGATGCACATCTGGAAAACAGAGTTTGTTGGAATCTGATAACTAAGATACTGTAACTATTCTGCCAAAAAGGAAAGATTCCTGCAAAGAATGTCATGTAAATAATATTAACAGATATCTAGCTTTCCCCAGAGTCCATCAGAATAACTCTTGTGTGTGCTGTAACCACCAGAAGTAGGAGGACCAGGCTGCAGTTCAGCAGTCCTACTTAATTCATGTTGATGTCTAAGACAAAGGGAGAAAAGCTCATAGCTCTTTTTATTGTTTATTCTAAATAATGAGATAATGAGCTTTTTCTTGGATTGCTTTAAGGATCTTTAAGAGCCTGCTTTAGTCAATCTTTTAGCATTCATGGAATATGCTCTATTGTTCTGCAGGGGAAAGAGGGCACTGTTGGAATTCTGGTTCTAATGTGTAACCTCGAATATATCACCTTTATCTTGGACTATATGAGGGTTGGACTAGATGACCTCTGAGGATCCCTCCAACTCTAGACCTAATATCCTAAGAAATGTACAGAGCATTATTCTTATTGTTCTAGAGAGACACAAATGAAGTATGATATTGAGGATCTGGAAATTTGATGAGGGAATAAGACTAACAGGAAAAAAAATCAGAAGCCTAGAAACAAATCTGTCTACATTCCTCCAAATATAAAAGTGAAGACACATAAAAAGGATCTAAAGAGGCCATGAAGGGAGGGGAGGGGGACGACAAGTAAATAAGCATTTATATGGCACCAACTATGGGTACACTGTGTTAAACACTTTGCAAATCTTGTCTTATTTGATTCTTACAAAACCCTGTGAGGTAGATGGAAAGTGAATCAAATAAGAAGTTAAGAGACTTGCCCAGGAACACATAGATAGCAAATGTTTGGGCCATATTTGAACCCAGTTCTTCCTGACTACTATCATTTCAGTCATGTCTGACACTTCATGACTCCATTTTGAGTTTTCTTGGAAAAGATACTGAAGTGATATGCCTTCTCTCCTTCTCCAGCTCATCTTATAGGTGAGGAAACTGAGGCAAATAGGATTAAGTCATTTGTCAGGGATCACACAGCAAGCAAGTGACTGAGGCCAGATTTGAACTCACAAAGAAGGTTCCCAGCCATCTTTCCATTCTGCGGATGCTTTGCTTTAGTCAATCTAAAAGTGGATGCTCTGTCCACTGTACCACCTTAGCCTCAGCTTAAGCTAGATGAGGTGATTTAGGAAAGCTTCCTGGGAAAAGTACTAAAGGTAGGATATGCCTTGGTTTGATAAAGGGGAGGAAGAAAGAACATTCTCATGGAGAAGAAAGTCATGAGCCCAGAGAAGGAAGGGGAGAAATAATTTGCTCAGGATTGGTAAATCCTTGGCTGAAGCAAAGAACATAAAGCAGATGTAACAGGAGATTAGAGTCATTACCTCACAGTTATCTCTTCTGGAAGGATAGAATGAGGATTTGTTCTGAGCCAGAGAAGAACTGAAGGCAAAAGTCAGGGTCTAGCTTTGAAGCCTCTTCCACTGTCTGAGTTTTCTAAGGCCAAAGACATTTCAGAAAAGAGAATAGAACATTTCTACTCAGCAATGTGGCTATTCCCAAGTGGAAGAAGATTTCTTTTCAGCTCTTCTTTAGGTTTAGAGAAAGTGAATTTCCTGGAAAGTAAATTCTCAAGGCTTTTAAACAGCTTAATGTTGAGCCAGTATTATCATGGAGAGGCACATGATGGTGAAGTCAGTCCAATAGTCAACTCCGAAGGCTGGAACTTCCTCCCTCATTTATAGCCAACTTGACCATCCCAGAAATAGAGTTATGACAGACAAGTGTTTAAATCAGCAGCCAAGAAACATTTCCACTCACCCAAAGGTTTTTACTAGTTGGGACAATGAAATGATTGTCATCATTTGTCTTATGTTCCCTCGTGAACTTATACTTTGTTCTTCCACCAGGGATGCTCAACTTTCCTTATTTCTTAGGCTTGTGATTATCCATAAAGAGCACGTGTTCTTCCTTTATTCCCCAAGGCAAAAAAAAACAAACAGCCCTGAAATATGAATATTCTTTGATAGTGTTCTAAAGGGCACAGCTGGATGGCCTATTGCTATAGTTTTACATTTTAATTTATGATGTACAATAGAAAATGTGTTTATATACTTGGCAGCAGAATGGGTACCATTTAAAAATTTTAATAATAAACCATTGGGGGAAGGACAGCCGATTTAATCCAAAGACAAGAGGAAAAATGTGAAATCTCACAAAATTATGTTTTGCTTTTGCTTTGTTTATTTCCATGAAGAAACAAGTTCTGATAACTTTTAATACAGGTAAACTATGTAGATATTCAATTCAGTTTAACAGACATTTATTACATGTGAGGGCCTAGTGATACAAAGGCAAAAACAAAACATTCCCTGCCTTCCAGGACTCTATGTTCTACGAGGAAGAAAATATGTAATCTGATGAATAAAAGTAAAATAAATAGGAAGTAAATACAAAATTATGGGAAGGGGGCAATAACAATATAAATTAAGTCTAATAGTACATCATAATACTATAAGCTTTCCCTAATCCATTACCTTAATTAGCAGCAACCTTAAAGTAGTAGTAGCAATAGCAAAAACTTACATTTAGGTAAAATAGCTCTTTAGTCAAAACAACCCAGGGAGATCAGCAGAATGAGTAATGAGTATAATGTAGAAGTGAGTACTGGAGTTGAAAAAGGAGACATATATGTGATTCTTAGCCCCAAGCCCTGCCAGTTGTATGGCCCTGGTCAATCTCTTAATGTTTCTGTTCCTCAATTTCCTCATTTGTCAAATGAAGAAAGTAATGTTGCCTACTTCGTTGGGTTCCTGGAAGGAAAATGTTTTATAGACTTTAAAGCATCATACATATAAATGCATAATATGAGGTGTTATCACCATTTTACAGGTAAGAAAACTGAGAATGAGAACCATTGAAGCTAAGTATCTGAGACAAGAAATAAACTCAAACTTCCTGATAGAGGATTCTTTCCACTGCATTTTCTTCTCACCTCAAAACACACAAATAAACAAACAAACAAACAAATAAATAAAGGAAAGGAAAGGGAAAGAATCATTTAATTTCTACAGCCCTATGTTGTCTTATATACATTTCTTCTTCCATCCTCACATAGCCATTCATTTTAGCAAGCCTTTATTAAGTGCTTACTATATGCCAGGCTTCATAGTAGTGCTGGGGATACAAAGACAAGTACAAAGAAAGATAATCCCTGCCCTTGAGAAGCTTATATTCTAATAGAGGAAGACAATACATAAAAGACAGCTGGAAAGTGGGAGAGATGGGGGAAAGATGGGAATGAAGGTAACCAGCCAGAAGAACAACTGTGAGGAGAACAGAGGTTAGCTAACTTGAGCATCTTCCCTAAAAAGGCAGTCTTGGAAGGATCTCATTACAGGGAGAAGAAGACCAGCATGAAGTGTAAGCAGGACATTGAAACAGTTGCTCAGGAATGAGGAATCACCAGGAATTGAGGGAAATTCTAGGATGAGATAACTCCTGAGGCATGGTGTTGAAATCAAGAAAGTCACAAGGGTAGCCAATAGGGGAAGTGAATATATCTCTATAATAAATTCTTACATCTTATGTGGTATGTATGACTGGGTTAATGCATTGTTTGTGCCTTATCTTCCTACTATATTGTAAGCTCCATGAGACAATGGAGCCCATTTGATCAAAAATAATAACCCAGTGCCTAACAGTATTCCTTACACTGTAGGTACTTAATAAACATTTTATTAAATGAAATAAAAATTTTTAATGACCAATTTAATTCATTACAAAAATATTTTTAAATTTAAGTCCTAAAACAAAACAGTTTGTTTTAGCCAAAGGAACTGGACCATAAACACAACAAGAGTGACCCTCTATACCAGTGATTCCCAAAGTGGGTGCCACCGCCCCCTGGTGGGTGCTGCAGCAATCCAGGAGAGCAGTGATGGCCACAGGTGCATTTATCTTTCCTATTAATTGCTATTTAATTTTTTAAATTAATTTCCAGCGGTTCTAAGTAATATTTTTTTCTGGAAAGGGGGCGGGAGGCCAAAAAAATTTGGGAACCACTGCTCTACACCAAGTCTAAATGAGATGGTATTTGAAAAAAGTGCTTAGGACAGTGCCTGGGACATAGTAGGTACTGCATAAATGACTATTCCCCATCTCCCTCTTCCTTTTCCCACTAAAATTTCTAGGCTATGATCAAAGGAATAGTCTTGGTCTGAGACGCAATTCAGTTCAAAAATCTTATTTTCTAAAAAATGTGACTAAAATAGCTAACCTTTTTGATCCAGAGGTTCCATTCCTAGGCATATATCCAAAAGTGTTTGTAAAAAGCTTCTCACATGCACCAAAATATTCATAGAAATACTTTCTATGGATGGGAAAAATTGGAAATTAAATAGATGTCCATTCATTAGCAAACAGCTCAATAATAATATAGTATAGGGATAATATAGGGTCATACAGAAGAATTTAGAGAGGTATGAGAAGACATATGCACTGGTGTAGAGTAAAGTAAGCAGATTGAGAAAGCAATATATACCATGACTATCAACATGCATAGATCAACCACCAGAACTGGGAATGCTGGGAAATTTTAAAGAACAAATTTGGCCCCAGAAAAGAGATGAGAAGGTGTATTTCTTTTCCTTCATTAAAAAGGTAGAGACTATGGGTGTAGACCCTTGCATATACTGTAAAATTTAGTTCATCTTTACCTCAGATTTAATGAATGATTATTTAATGATTGACCAACCCGATAGTTTTTCCTTTTTATTCTTTATTGCAAGAGATGGCTCTCTAAGTAGAGGAAGGAGGAGCAATATATTCAAAAAGTGGCAATAAAGAAGTAAAGAGAGCAATATTTCAAAAGAAAAACAGAAGGAACATATATATATATATATATATATACACACACACACACACACACACATATATATATATATATATATAAGAAAAAATATTATTTGAATTCAGACATAGCCAACTGCTTCTAGTCATGGAATCAGTAAATCTGTTTATCCACATAGTTCTCCAACCTACAGGCTGGTACAAAATGCAAAGATTCATTGTGCTGGTGGTAGTCTGTATGAATTTTCTAATCAGTAGATAAGAAAAAAAGGAAGTTGAAAAGCTATTTATTCTTAGTGACTAGCATTGTATAGACAGACCCACCTATCACAACTTTCTAAGATAAGTAGATTGACTCCATAATGTAGGAAGGATTGTTAATAATCCATTACTTTGTGGCACTTGCATACTTTCTTCTAAGACATATAGAGAAAAGAGTGTTAACTCCAGAATCAGAGGACCTGGATTGAAATCCTACTTTTGATGCTTGCTTGCTACTTGAGGTAAATGGAGTCAGGGAGGACTAGCACCTCTGGTGTGAGGGTCAGTGTTCTGGGCACTATAGAGCCACCTAGATCTCTGGTATGAAGGTTTGCAGAGTTCTTTTTAGCGTTTCTCATCCACCTTTGGGGTCCACCTTTCACTCGACTCTCACAGGTGGCTCCAAGAAACTGTAGCATAAGCAGTGGCCACATCCTGAAAAGCTATCCTGACAGATCAGCTAAACTATGTTGAAGGTAATGGACAGGCCTCTCTCCAATGCATCAGTGAGTTAAAGGTATCTCTACCTCAAGCTTGGGAGGACTTCCTCTAGTGGAATGGAAGGATGAGAACAGTTTGTTCCAAAAGCCATGAAGGTGGCTAAAGCAGATGCTGTGGAGGGTCAGATATCAAAGACTCCAAGGTCATCCATTGCATCCTGGGATGTTACCTCTTATTATAACCTTTGTCTTGTCACTGGACTTTGATGACTTTGGGAGAGTGAGGCTGACGACTTTATGCAAGTCTGCCTCCCCAGTTCACTCACAAGTCAAGACATGATGTCACTAGTTCTCTTTAAAAGACAAAAAACAACATGAGTGATCCGAGGGGACTATTTAACTTCTCTGGACCTCAATTTCTTCACCTGTAAAATAACTAGTTAGACTAGGTGTCCTCTTAAGGTCCCTTCCAGTTCTGCAATTGTAGATGACCTAGATATGATCCTAAGATCCTGATTTCTTTTGAAATACCCCTTACACAGTGCAAGAGACTGAAGCATAGTTAAAGACATATATCATGGGTGCCATAGCCTCTTCAACAAACAAATATCACTCCCAAGAACAATAGCAACTACTAACATTTCTTTTATTTTTTTAAACCTTTGCCTTCCATCTTAGAATCAATACTATGTATTGGTTCTAAGACAGAAGAGTGGTAAGGGCTAGGCAATGGGGGTTAAGTGATTTGCCCAGGGCCACATAGCTAGGAAGTATCAGAGGACAGATTTGAACCCAGGACCTGCTGTCTCTCTGGCTCTCAATCCACTGAGCCAACTAACTGCCCCCACGTTCTCATTTCTTAAGTGCCTTAAGGTTTACCAAGCACCTTTCTGTCAAGAATCCACTAAAGTAAGTAGACACTATCCCCAGTCAAATTCTGCCTTAGAAACTTCCTAGCTGAGTAGACAAGTTTATGCTCCCCTAACTTCATTTTTCTCATCTTTAAAAAGGGAATAATAATAATAGCACCTATTTCAGAGTCATTGTAAGGATAAATTAAGATATATAAAACACCTTCCAAACCTTAAATACTATATAAATACTACTATTATTAATGAATCAATGACTAGATCATTAAAAGCACAAGTGATACACTTCCAAAGAAAGTATGTAGTGGAAAGATTCTTTTTTTAAAAAACCCTTACCTTCCATCTTGGAGTCAATACTGTGTATTGGCTCCAAGGCAAAAGAGTGTAAGAGCTAAGCAATGGGGGTCAAGTGACTTGCCCAGGGTCACACAGCTGGGAAGTGTCTGAGGCCAGATTAGAACCTATGACTTCTCGTCTCTAGGCCTGACTCTCAATCCACTGAGCTACCCAGCTGCCCCCCCAATAGAAGATTCTGCTTTATGTCTCAGCTCCCAATGGTTATGGGGAGCTAAGTGATGAAGTGGATCGAGTGCCAGACCTAGAGTCAGGAACACTCATAAGTTCAAATCTGGCCTCAGACAACTACTAGCCATGTAATCCTGGACAAGTCACTTAATCCTGTTTACATTAGTTTTCTCATCTGTAAAATGAGCTGGAGAAGGAAATTTCAAACCACTCCAGTCTCTTTACTAAGAAAACCCCAAATGGGGTCACAAGTTGGTCCAAGACTTAAAAACAACTGGACACATTACACAAAATCTAGGAGGTAACAGGATAAAGAGTAGAAGGGACAGAAGTCACTAGCAGTTGATAGGATCAGGAAAGGCTTTCTGTAGATGGTGGTTGTTCAGTGTTCAAAGAGGACCAATAAACATCAGAAGGGTGATGTCTGAACTTACACTTGAATTGGATTTAAGTGAGGCATTGTTGCACAAAGTAGGAAGCCTCATTCTCTCTTTCAGAATCATCAAAGTCCAGTGTCAAGACAAAAGTCAGGATGACTGACAAAGGTCTGGGATGTATCTCTAAGCATGCCATAGAGCCTGTTTCAGCCCCCTTAATGGCCATTGGAACAACTTGTGGGAAGCCTTCGTATGCTTGGGGTAGATGTTCCTCTAATTTGCCAAAGGTAGCATTGAGCTATGTCTTGAAAGAAGGGAGGGGGGTAACTCTGTGGATTGAGAGCCAGGCCTAGAGATGGGAGGTCCTAGGTTCAAATCTGGCCTCAGACACTTCCCAGCTGTGTGACCCTGGGCAAGTCACTTAACCCCCATTGCCTAGCCCCTACCACTCTTCTGCCTTGGATACAATACGTATTGACTCCAAGATGGAAGGTAAGGGTTTAAAAAAAAAAGGGAGGGAGAGAGTCTATGAAAGGAATGAAAGGAAGGAGAATATTTCAGAAAAGGAGAATGGCCAGGACTAAGGAAGAACGACACTATGGAATGTTATTTTATAAGGAACTGAGGGAAGGCCAACTTGACCAGAATATTAAGAATATAGTTTTACTACACCTTTAATTGCAATGTTAATAAGTTGATCCTCTAAGCAGTGACACTCTGTAGTACTTAAGGAAGAATAAAAAGAAATAAAATCATTTTTTCAAATAAAAAAAGAATGTAATTTTATATATGTATGTGTGTGTGTGTGTGTGTTTTGTGTGTGTGTGGCAGGGAGAATGTTTAGGAACTTCAGGCCTCTATAAATGGAGAATATGGAAGGAGTTTTTTGCTTTGCCCTCCAGTCCTTCAATCCAAAGGAACAGAAACAAACAAGAATACTGATGAGTTATGAGTAACTTAGTTGAAGCAATTTCTATGATGATGAGTTTCCTCATAATAAGCTTGGCTATGAAGAGATATGAAGGTGAGGAGAGGGATTAAGGGAACAGGAGTGGGAAACACATGATAATATTAGTGATTTGATGAAGTGATGATTCATTTGTCACCAGCCACTCTTCTTGGTTTCAATACCATCATCATCATCATCATCATCATGATGTCTCTCTAGCACTACCACTGCCCCATTAGATTATAAGTTCTTTGAGGACAAGGACTTCTTTTTCTTATTTGTATCCTTAGCACTTAACACAGCCTTGTCATATAAGAGGTGCTTAATAAATATTTGTCAAATTGTATCAAATTTTATGCACATGTATACTTGTAAAACTCCCTTCTTAAATTATATAATACATTATATTGTATGTATGTACGTAGGTATACACATATATATCTAAAAAGACTCAAATGCTGGAGGACAAATTGCAAAGACAATTAAAAGTCAGAAGAGTTTTCAGTTTATTCTAAAGGAAATAGGCGGCCACTTAAATTTACTGAGTAAAAATAATGACATGGTCAGTCAGATCTATGCTGAAATAAAATTACTTGGTACTTAACTGAAGAATGTATTGTAGCATAGATAGAAAGGACAGCAAAACACTTCTTTCATCCCATAGGACTGATATGAAGGAGGTTTCCTCCTAAGTCCCACACTTAAAAGGAATGCAGAGTTAGGCAGAAACAATAGCTTTATCACTATAAGTGGGATGTCCAGGGAAATCAATCATTGTTTTGGAATGTTGTTTCAAACTTTGCTTCAAACAACTTGTCCTTAAACTCAACTTTGGAAATGTTTTTGCTAAATCAATACAGTCACTGGGTTGTTTTTAAGGGTGTCTTTTCTATCTTTAATAAGATGGTGCTTTGCCCCACCCCACCCCCAAAAAAAGAACCACTTGATTCTCATTATTCTCATCATTATTCTGTTACTGCCCTCACAATCAGAGAAATGGATTAGTATTTGGGAGACTTGGGTTCTAGCTTCAGCTCAGACATTTCAGGGTGACCTTGCAAAAGTCACTTTATTTCTCTACATTTAAAATCCTCTCTGTATAAAAGGAGGGAACTGGACTACATGAACAATACAGCTCTTCCATCTCTAAAAATCCATGAGTCTATGAAATCATACCCTAACAAAGTTGCTGAGCTTAAGAGAAATGACCTTTTAATTTGCCCTTGTGCAAATCATGCAATGTACATAATATATGTAGTCTGTAGTTGAACACATTTGGAGATAATGAACAATTCTTATTAGCACAAAGTCAAAGATTAACATAGAGACGTGCTGGCAAGGCTTAAAACAACAACTCTGCCCCAGCAAAGAAAAGAATAGTAAAGACATAAAGAAAACTTCATTGACTAGGTAAATATAACTCAGAGAGTGAATAAAACTTAAAACTAAAAAATGGAAACTAATTGCCCTCAAAATATGGTCACAAACTCAGTTGCAAAGAATAACACAAAAAACAGAAAACTAAAGAAAAAGAAAAACCTTAATATTTAAATAGATATATTATCTGCATTGTTTTAGTTTATGCAATGAAATGTTTCTGTAAACTCTAACCATTAATATTATACTGGAGGAACAGCTTCAATTATTTTTTTTTGCACAAGCAAACATTAAAATAGGCAAGAGAAAGGAAGGAAGGAAGGAAGGAAGGAAGGAAGGAAGGAAGGAAGGAACTGTCTCTTATACA
>NC_058132.1:479840458-479873487 GCF_016433145.1 Gracilinanus agilis
AAGAAGGAAGGAAGGAAGGAAGGAAGGAAGGAAGGAAGGAAGGAAGGAAGGAGGGAAGGAGGGAAGGAGGGAAGAAAGGAAAAAAGAAGAGAATTAAGGCATTTCAGATCTTTATGTTAGGAAGCAACTGTCATTTCTCTTTCCATGTACCTTTGCTAAAAGTCATATTTTCAATAGAAAAGTGCACTGTCCTTTCAGCATCTGTTTTCATAATTCATTAACAAGTTAATGGGGAAAAACCCTCCATGATAGCTATGCTCACATCAACATTATAGCAATCCTCCCTCATATCCTAGGTCTCACTAACAGCATACTTCTAGACTTCATGCACTGTTACCCACTAGCATTACAATGGCGCAAAACTTGTTCAAAAAGACCGAACTGGTCTTGATTCTTTCCAGATGTACTAGCACTGTGCCAATCTCGAGGTCTCACATTCCAATTATGGCACCCATTTAAGAGTGCTTCGCTAATTTCTTTTAAGGACTGCGGCCTAAAAGCCACTAAAAAATGAGAGGAATGGTGAACCTCCTTAATATAGGGTTGACCAAAACAGGCAACAAAAAACTACCTGCCTCTTTAGCCTGCCATTTGTGATCACTAAATTTAAAAATACATTATCTATCTATCTATCTATCTATCCATCCACATATACATATGATATATAATAATATACATAAACATACTAATATGATACATATAAATATTTATACACACAAGTCATTTTTATTCAAAGCTTTCTTCTTCAGGGTCTTTAAAGTTCTGAGAAGTCTCAATTTAGATTCTCAAAGCCTTTCTCTTTCTTTTCTAATATGATAACTTTTCTCTTCTAAAGGTGGTCAAATCCTCCTGGCAAAATAAGTGAAAAATTAAAATAAAAAAGGGAAAGGCACATGACCAAGAGGGTACACGAACATGCTATGTTTACTCTTTCCAGCCCTTAAGAGGATTGGGATAATAAAATTAAAATGGGTTTAAACTGTCACTTCGGGAAGAAGAATGTTGGCCTTGGTGTTTTGAGTCATCACAACACTGATTGTTGACATTCTCAAAAATCTGTTGCAACATGGGGAGTCAAATTCGTTGGCTAGTGTCATTCTGCAGAAGTCTGTCACTGTGTTAATGCACAGATTCGATAGATTTTGGAAAAATGTCATTGTGTATCCAGTCTTCAAGCTCTTTTTTTTTTTGCAGAGAGTATTATGAAACTTAACTATTTGAGTGGCTCAGGACATACAGTGTCCTTCTAATGAAAGGAAACTTGTATGATCCTAGGACAAGCAAACTGAAGTGCATCCTGACAGTACCTTGACAATGATGGAAATTCCTTAAAAGGCCTCTGGCAAGGAGGAGGTGTGGAGCCCTTGCTACTTTGGGCTTATTAGAAAAATCTTCATTTTTTTCTGGCCAGGCTTCAAAGCTACATAAATATATTGCAGGTAATATTATCACCATTAGTAAGAATAAAAAGACACATAGATAGTTAACAGAAATCTTTAAAAAACAGTCTGCTTGGAAATCATTCAGGTTATCCGCTATAGTTTCTGGTTTTCCATCTTTGCGTTGCCATTTCCATGGACAATTGGGTAAAATGCCCATGTCAATCCTTTAAAGGGTTTATTGGCATGGGTCCTTGCTAGTGCTCAGAGTCATGACCTTCTTGACATCATAATCATGACCGCAGCAGCCAATTATGATGTCACCATCCCGGAACCATAGCTTCAAGCACCAAATGAGACCCAGACAGGAAAAGTACAGGCTTTTATTCCTTCCTCTCTATAATGCCATTTTGAGAATAAAAGTCCAAGGCTGAGAGAAAGTGGGTGCTAGCCTGCTCATCCCTCCAGGACCGACCAGTTCTGACACCCACTCAGCCACTGATTTCAGCAACAGGAAAATCCCCGAAGCCTGACAGATCACTTGGACTCTCCTCTGCAATATAAAAGAAGTGTCCTTTTATGTGATGCTTGAAGAGAGTTTAATCATTCTACTCTCAGCCCCTTTCTCTCATATACAAGCAGGATTTGGGGGCTCTTGAACAAGAGCATAGCATTTTTTTCAAGGAATACTTGGTTCTATTCTAGACTCCACATCTTAAGATTGGCCTGAAGGTCATGGAGAGAATATAGATAAAAGTCTCAGAAATGATGAAAGTAAAAAATTAGAGAAATCTATGAGGGAAAACTAAGTGAATTAAAACTACTTTATCCTAGAGATAAGAAGGCTGATAGACAACCAAATTAGTGGGTTACATCCAAAGATAATAAGTGGTTTTTTTAAAAAACCCTTATTTTCTGTCTTAGTAACAATTCTAAGACAGAAGGGCTAAACCTAGGCAAACCAGTCTTTAAAGTTCTGAGAAGTCTCAATTTAGATTCTCCAGGATCACACAGCTAAGACATGTCTGAAGTCAGATCCGAACCCAGGTCATGTTGACTCCAAGCCTGGCTCTATCCCCTGTATCACCTAATTGCCCAAAAGACAATAATAAATATTAAGTGACTATTGTATGGTACAGAACACCATGCTAAGTGCTGGGGAAATCAAGACAAAATGAAACTACCCCTGACCTCAAGAAGCTTATATTCTATGAAATATGCTTGTTTTCCCAAAGTTTCAATCAACAAGCATTTATTACACACATTCTAAGTGTCAGATAGAAGACAGCTAGGTTGTTCAGTGAATAGAATGCTAGACTTAGAGTTAGGAAATTTTGAACTCAAAATGAGCTTTCTAGTGGTGTGACCCTGTGCAAGTCACTTAATCTCTGATTGCCTTACAGAGGGGTCGACTGGAACCACTAGAAAAGGAAATGGCAAACCACTTCAGCATCCATCCTTGCCAAGCAAAAACCATGGCGAGCTTTGGTCCAAGGCAGTGGTTCCCAAACTTTTTTGGTCTACTGCCCCCTTTCCAGAAAAACTATTACTTAGCCCCCTGGAAATTAATTTTTTTATTTTAATAGCAATTAATAGGAAAGATAAATGCACCTGTGGCCATCACCGCCCTTCTGGATCACTGCAGCACCCACAGGGGGTGGCAGCGTCCACTTTGGGAATCACTGGTCGAAGGGGTCAAAAAGAGTTGGATGTGGCTAAACAACAGAGTGTCAGGCACTGTTCTAAGTACTAGGGATAGGAAGGCAAAAACAGTCTTTATCTTAAAGGATATGACACTATAATAAGGCAAAACAACATGTAGATTAATAGACATATACACAGTATATAGAGCAGATGGAAAATTATCCTAGAAAGAAAGGACTAGGAAATGGGGAGGGATGGATAGAGCACAGAGCAGTCCTTGGGAAAGATGTCCTACAGGTGCTAGTATCTTATCTCAATCTTGAGATAAGACTAGTTGTGCAACCTTTCACTCATGACAGGAGAGGAAATGGTCTTGAGACAATTAAAAGGAAAAGGTAAAAGGACAAGAAATAACAAAAACTAAATGCTATATGGCCATGCCTGGCCCCCCAAAAGAGATAAGAACTTTCCTTCTTTGCAGAATTAGTCAATGCTTTGGCTAATTTGCTGAACTGCCTCTCAGTCATCACTACAGGAAGCCCTTCCCAATCCCTCTTAATTCTAGAACTTACCTTCTGTTAATTATTTCCTATTTTTATATATAGCCTGTTTGTACATAGTTGTTTACATGTTTGCTGTTGTTCAGTTGTTTCAATTTTGTCAGACTCTGCATGATCCTATTTGGGGTTTCTTAGCAGAGATACTGGAGTGGTTTGCCATTTCCTTCTCTAACTCACTTGACATATGAGGAAACTGAGGCAAACAGGATTACATCATTTGCCCAGGGTTGCCCAGCTAATATCTAAGGCCATATTTGAACTCAGGTATTCCTGACTCCAAGTTTGGCACTACCATGCCACCTAGCTACTCTATTAACATGTTATTTCCCCCATTAGATTGCATGCTTCTTGAGAGCAGGGACTGTCTTTTTGCCTTTCTTTTTATGTGAAGCACTTAGCACAGTAACTGACTGATTGGCAGACTGGCTTCCAAAGGCTTCAGTGACACGCAAAAAAAGGTCTAATAATTCCTGACCAAGAACAAACCCATCGTTTTACAAATTAAAAAAATTTTAATTTCACAAAGTTCAATGACTTGATATCCACATATTAGAAAAACACAAATCTGATGCTTCCCTCAGGGCTATCTGGTACCCTAAATGAGGTTGGGGTTTCCCGGAGGAGGTGGGGAAACCTAGATTTTTTGCAGCTGACCCCAGCCTCCACCAACAGTGTTCCCTCAAGTATAGGGAGTAGTTCCTTTTCCCCAGCTCTATTTAACTACTTACCAATCAAATTAGCTTTTACAAAGGAATATTCACTTCAAAAGATATCATCGCAAATCTACAAATTTATTCTATCAGTACTAGGGAAGCTTAATGGCTCTCCCAGTTATCACCTCCATCTCTGGGGAAAGGAAGGAGATTAGGTTCACAGTTTAGCTCCGTTGCTATGGAGGACACAGTCCCAGCCCCCCTTGGGCATGAGTCCTGTTTAAGCTGGTGTGTCTAAGCTTCCCTGCCAGGATGCCATCCCAACTCCAATGTTGGTACCAAGGTCACCATGGCACTCAGACTCCTCACACCTGAAACTGAGGAGAACAAACATGGAGCACATACCTCCGGCTCATTTCTCAGAGTGGGGTTTAAAAAGAGAGGGGAGAAGAGATATCTCCTCTTCCAGATCTTGTTCATGTTCCTGAGAGGTAGATGAACCATGATCTTCACCTTCTGGAAACAGAAAGAAAAAGCTCAAAGTGGAGAGACTGTGTCGGTCTGTCCATTTTTAAAGATGCAGCCTGTTCTGTCTACACAACCAAAGAATGCTACTCTTACTCTCATGCTAGGAGACACAGGGTGCCTCTTCTTTGTTAGGTAACATGGGCATATTCAAAAGCCCACTTTATGCAAGCATTTATTAAGCACCTACTATGGTCTTTGCCAGTTTGTGTGTCACACACTGAGGACATAAAGACAAAATCAAACAGTGTCGACCCCTCAGGGATCATACACTCTACCGCTTTGCTCACAGCCTGGAGATGAATGGAGAGAAGACTTTACCTCAGCCATAAATGTATGGGTTCTAGGAAAGAAAAAACCAGAGGATGGGTTTTAAGACAATTTTTTAAAACTCTTACCTTCCATTTTAGAATCAATATTGTATATTGGTCCGAAGGCAAAAGAATGGTAAAGACTAGGCAATAGGGGTTAAGTGACTTGTCCGGAATCACACATTGAGGAAGTATCTGAGACTACATTTGAACCCAGGACCCTCCAATCTCCAGGTCTGGCTCTCAATCCACTGAGCCACCTAGCTGCCCCCAAAATAAATTTTCACTTTAAAATGTTTACCTTCCCATATATAGTACTTCACAGGCTTTCAAAGTGCTTTTACATACATAATTAATTTGTACTTTTGGCTCTTTGGGGATGAATACAGTAGTCCATCTTATATTAAAAACCATATTCCATTTGAGTAAATAAAATATTTCAAAATCAAAGGTTGGATTGATATTGATAGTGCTCATTGATCTCTTTCTCTTTTGAAATCCTATAGGACTTATAACAACACCACACAGTTTAGCACTCAATTAAAGACTGTCTTGTATGGTTCACTAATGTTTCAGGTGAGTTCATCTTCTTTTCCCAATTGAACTAAAGCTTCTCGGGAAGAGGGAGAAAGTCTGTTTCTCTATCCCCAACAGTGCCAAGTGCAGTGCTCGGCACACAATAAACCCTCCAAAAACACTTGCTGATTGATTGGCACATGGTGTTAAATCTCAAGGTACTCAAAAATTACATTTTTCACTTTTCATTGCATTCTTTCATGTCAAGTCGAAAGAATCTAAAATAGACTGCTCCAAGATTACCTCTACTGTGAGGGGCTACGTTTGCTTCCACAGATACCTCAAAGAAAAAAATTGGATGTTCTTTGAGGAAAAATTCGAGGTGGGAGGAGATGGGCTGAGTGGTTAAAAGTCATAGTGTGACTCCTTATCTACAGCATAGAAAATTAAAGCTATCCGAAGTATGATTGCTCTAGTCAAGTAATAAGACTGTTCGTTTCTTGAATGTTAGAATTCCTTCTGAAACACATTGTACTCACTGGGATAACAGGTGGAAATCAGAGTTAATATAAAAGTCCTTGCTAGCAATAAAAAAGGATATAAAGAGGCCACTTCTTGCTATTCTGCTTAGAATCTAATATAAAAAGAATCACCTATGACTAGAATTTAAGTAATCAACTGAGCATGTAGTTTAATAATATTTTATTTGAAACCATCCATATAATAGCTAACATTTGTTGTTGTTGTTGTTGTTGTTGTTCAGTCATTTCAGTCTTGTACAACATCACCCACATGATGCTGCTTGTCCTCTTTGAAAAACTAAGGACAAAGGGGCCAGGAGGTATCACAGTGGATAGAGCACCAAACCTAGAGTCTGAAGGATCTGGATTCAAATTCTATCTCAGATAATTCCTTTCAGCAAGTCACTTAACCTCAAGTACCTAGCTCTTGCCCTTCTGCCAAAGAATTGATAGTAGGACAGAAAGTAAGGGTTTAAAAAATAAGGAAAAATGAAGGATAAACAATGATAGCTACCTTCTACAGAAAGCCCCTGTCCCTATTGTTTATCTTGTGAACTACTGGATTGTCATTCAGTTGTTTTTCAATCATGACCAACTCTTCCTGACCTCATTTGGGATTTTCTTGGCAGAGATAATAGAGTGGTTTTCCATTTCCTTCTCCAGCTCATTTTACAGATGAAGAAACCAAGGCAAACAGGGTTAAGTGACTTGCCAAGGGTCACACAGCTAGTAAGTGTCTGTAGCCAGATTTGAACTCAGGAAGATGAATCTTTCTGACTCAAGACCCTGTACTCTATCCACCTAGCAGTCCCCAAATCAAAATAGACTGGCTAAGTAGTGTAGCCTATAGAGCACAAGACTTAGAGTTAGAAAGACCTAAGTTCAAAATCTACTTCAAATGCTTAGTTGCTGTGTGATCCTGAGCAAGTCATCTCACATCTCTCTACCTCAGTTTCCTTATCTGTAAAATGAGAATAATAATAACACATACCTCATTGAGATAGTCAATGAAATGTGCTTTGTTTTTAAGACAAAGCACAGCCAGCTCTTAATATAAAAATGTATTAAAATTATTAGTATGTAACTAACACTGGATGCCCATAGCTCCTCCTAGGCATGTAACTCCAGGCATACATCAGAACTGTGTTTGGTAAATTTAAGAAAACTGTATCTCCAAAAATGCAGGTCAAAATGCAATTTTAAGGTTTCATCTGCATTAATTGCTCTTTCTTCACTAATTTATTAAATCTAAACAATTAGCAAAACAAGAAATTAAGCCTTTAAGCCTTGCTATGTAGTATTTTCCTATTTCCTAGGTGTAAAGGCTCATACTGAGAATTTAGTGATCAATTCTTGAGAGCCTCAACAGAATCTCTGAATACACCATGTCTTGGAGTTCCCAGAAACAGTTCAGATGTTTAAGTTCAGCTGTTCTCACCAAGAATAAGCAGCCATCCCTAATGCAATTTTTCATTCATGTTCCTTTAAAAGGGCTAATGTCCTGAAACAAGAAAGAGTTACCTGCCCACCATTCATCAAGCCAGCAACAACTGATCCAGGGAGAAGCCTATCCTGAGACACTGGTCAATGTCAGGACAGGCTGGCCACTGGGAGAATTTTAGGGGTCAGGGAGATCCAAAGCAGAGTATCAAAAGGAAAGAGAAACAAAAGATAAAATGAGTAATGAGGTACAGGCAGGTAGCAGACACTCAAAGCATTAGGACTAGGGTCCATGAGCTAGTTCGAAGTCTTTTAACGGTGGAAGTCCAGTTGCAGAGGACCATACAGAGAAGCAAATTAAGTACCCAGGCAATGAAATACAAAGCAGGAAAATGGTCACTGGAGCTGGGCTACAAAGTGAGCACTTATTCACAAGGAATTTGACAAGATCCCACTTTCTGAAAGTTAAATACAATGGGAAAATGGAACCAACAGGGTGACTCTGAATCTTTGAACTACTGATTCATGCTCTAGTAGGGTCCTCTGTATTCCCCCTTGTAGGGATGAGATCGGTCCTAGAGTCTAGGTCAGGGATGAAGAAGGGTGGGAAGAGAGGTAAGTGACCACAGCATTGAAAATTAGAAAATTATAAAGGCAGAGAGCAAAAATTTGGTATATCAGCCAGAGCTGCATTTGAGCCTGTGACTATTTGGAGAATGTGTCTCCCAGACTGGACAAGCACTTCCCATTTTCAAGACTTTTCTTCTTCTTGTCATTCAGGGAACTATATTCTCCATTTCTAAAGAAAAAAAAATATGTAGCCTGACACCAATAACTGAATCATCAATTTTAAGTATTATTTACTGAGCTTCTATTACATTGTAGACCAGTGATGGTCAAACTTTTTAAAGAGGGGGCCAAAGGAAAGGAAATGCTCATCTGTCAGTCTGTTTCTAAGGCAACTCCTTCGACTGTATTATGTCCTACTCATTATATTCATCAGATTAGGAATAATGTCGTGCAGCCAGATAGAACATTTCAGGGGGCCTCATCTGACCTGGGGCTGTAGTTTGCCCATCACTGTTGTAGACTATTAGGATGAAAGGTATATTGAATGACTTGTGGTTCAGTCATTTCAGTTGTGTCTGACTTTTTATGACCCTCTTTGGGGTTTTCTTGGCAAAGATATTAGAGTGGTTTGCCATTTCCTTCTCCAGCTCATTTTACAAATGAAGAAACAGAGGCAAACTGGGTTAAATGACTTGCCCAAGAGTCACACAGCCAGTAAGTGTCTGAGATAACAGATTTGAACACAAAGAAGATGAGTCTTCATGCCTTCAGGCCCAGCCCTCTACCCACTGAACCTCCTAGCCGCCTCCATGTTGAATGATTAGTGTGTCTTATTATCCAAACTTTGTATCTCCCTCAGATCCCCACAGTGGTCTGCACAGAGTAGGCACTTAATAAACATTTAGTTGAGCTGAGTATCAGACATTTAGATCTGTATGATAATTTAAACCACAGAATTACACTTTGCTACTCTCAAGGCATTTTTGTTCTTTTTAATTATGCTACAAAAGACTTCCCTCCTCTCCCACATCTGCAGAAAGCAGGGTAGGGAGGATGAGGATCATAATGGCTCTTGAGTGCCATCTTCTAGAGTTGGAAGATTGTCTTGAGGCTATCAAGTGTCAGATAGCACACATGCACATGACCTTATTGCCAACATTCCCCAAACCCAAGTACCTGCTGCTGCTTTCCAACACTAAGGGATGGAACATATCTATTGGTTCTCTCTCTCAACCTTGAGCCTGTCCTTTCTCCTCTCTGGGCCTTAGTTCCATTTTCTATTAAAGAAAGGAGGATGAAGGATGAATATGGTTTCTAAGGCCCCTTAGACAGCTAGGGAAGTTAGATGGAGCAGCCGATAGATCTGAGTTTTAATCTGAATTCTAACACTTACTAGCTATGTGACCCTGGGCAAGTCACTTAATCCTGCTTGCCTCAGTTTCCTCAGCTTTAAAATGAACTGAGAAGGAATAGTAAACCACTCCAGTGTCTTTGCCAAGAAAACTCTAAAATGGTGTCAGGAAGAATCTGACACAACTAAACAAGTTCCTTTTGAACTTTAAGCTTCATTAAGACTAAATATATATATATATATATATATAATTATGCTCTTTGTGAGCATACAATGTTAAAATGAAAAAAGAGTTATAGGGTAAGTGCCATGGGTAGATAGAGCACCAGGTCTGGAGTCAGAAGGTCCTGGGTTCAAATCTTATCTCTGACTCTTCCTAGTTGTGTGACCTTGGGCAAACTTAACCCTGTTTGCCTAGCCTTAGATAGAAAGTAAGGAGTTTTTTTTAAAAATAGTTATAGGGGGGCAGCTGGGTAGCTCAGTGGATTGAGAGCCAGGCCTAGAGACAGGAGGTCCTAGGTTCAAATCCGGCCTCAGACACTTCCCAGCTGTGTGACCCTGGGCAAGTCACTTGACCCCCATTGCCTACCCTTACCACTCTTCCACCTATAAGTCAATACACAGAAGTTAAGGGTTTAAAAATAAAAAAATTAAATAAATAAATAAATAAAATAGTTATAAGGTCCTTCCAGGGAGCTTATAAGCAAATCCCATTAGACTGAATGCAGGCACATAGGAATGAATTTTTCATCAAACACCAAAGCCAACCGAAAAAATATTTAAAAACAAAAACTGCTGCCCCAAAACCCTTTACTTTTCTAAAACCGGTTATTGACATGTTAATGACTACATCTATGCGTTTTTCAAATGGTTGAGATTCTTAAATGTTGCAACCACTTTGGAATAGTTGAAATTGGAATGGACTTGGTTACCCAAACCATCTCAGGAGAAAGGCAAAATAAAATGTGACTGTAATTTGTCTCTTACTTTATTCTCATAAATGATCATTTCTGGATGAAATGCAGGATATAATCCAATTAAACCTTAAAACAGTATTAAGACCCACAAAAAAGTATTAGAGTAGAAAGTCTCATTGTGTGTTAAAAGGTGGCTTTTGAAATATTTAGACAATTTTAAATTAGCAACAGAAGCTCCAAATTTTAGTCAAACAAAATTATCTCATAGATCAAAAGTCAATATTTGCTTCAGAAATCTGCAATGAGAAGACAGGATATTTGCAGCATCTCTAACCACCACTATGGGGATGAGAACGGAAAGTCCCCATGGAAAACCTGTATGGAAAATAGTCAGGAAAATTCATAATCATTACCAAGCCCCAGACGATGCTTCTTGTGGTAAACAACGTAAGTAGTCATGACACGCTAACGATCATTGGCAGCAACTGGGTCAGCGCTTCTCAATACCACAGGCCCCACCATAAACATGGCTTCTCTTCTGATAACTAAGGACAAGAGCACCCAGCAATCCTTGGGGTTTGGCAAAAACATCACAAGCTCATTTTCAAAGGCTAGACTATGCCAGAACCCTTAAATAAATTTTGCCAAGCACTTTCCCCCTTAATTTTTTAAACCTAGGTCTTTTAATCAAAATTTCATCTCATATGTTTCTCATTCATTTACACTTAGCTCATCCAAATGTTTTCTCAGAACTATCTGATGTCCAGGAAGCCACACGAGTCCCTTCCAAAAGCCATTCCCCACTAAACCAAGAATGTGACTCTTACCATCATTAAAAGGAACATGAATTGAAGAATTTGAGGCAGGACCTAGGAAATTTGTTTGTAGATTCTCCACTTGGGGTTTGCATCTCCCAGTTTTACTAGCACTGATTTGCTATATTTTGTCATGAATCGAGTCTAGGGGAGCAAAGGGGAGAGCAAAAGAAATTATCTCTTTAGTGGCATCTAAATAGCAAAAAATCCAGAAGAGAGCTCTGTGTCTTTTAATTGCAAAAATATAGCCCAACTTCTCTTTTGAAAAATCTATGTAACCCAACAGTTTGCTTATGTAACTGATATAGATAAACTAATGACTGTCTCTTTTTTTTACTTAAATTTTTTGTTACACTAAAAATACTCAGTTAACTCCCTCCCTCTCTTCCCTCTTCCCCATTAAACAAGACATTTACTTGATAAAAATATATATGCATATATAAAACTCTGTCTTACTCATTTCTATTTATCAATTCTTTCTCTGTAGGTAGACACATACAAGTCATCCTTCAAACAATATTTCTGTTGCTGTATATAATGTTCTCTTGATCCTGCTCATTTCACTCTTTACTATTTTACATTTTTTATGTTTTTTTAATTAGCCTGCTTGTCTTTTCTAATGGAAACAAAACATCATCTTACTATCTCTTAAAACACAAGATTTTTTCTTTTTTTGAAATATATTTTATTGACATCTTTTGTTTTTATATCCCCTAAATTTACTACTATATCCCAAACTCTGTTCTCTTACAGAGAGCCAATCTTCATTAAAAACATTATTTTTGAAGATTTTAAGACATATACATTTGCAACCTTTACTAAAACCATATTCTCATGCATCAGTATGATCCTGGCTTCCTGAAGGCACAAGCCCCAAAAGGACTCACCAAGCTGGAAAGTTTTCAAGTATAGCCAGGAAAAGGATTATGTGCCCAAGAACCAGTCTAGCTAAGTGCTGAGAAAGCTCATAAGGACCATCACAAGGATGGCCACCAAAATGCATCTGAGGAAGAAGTGCCTGTATCAGTGAAACTGTAAATCTTTAATCAAAGACTTCTTGTAAAGAATTATTTCTTTCATCCCGTGTACAGCTAGGTTTAGCCTAAAGACAGTGATCTATGCTTTAGAGGAGAATCCATACTTTCTGGGGGACAACCTCAAAAGAGCATTAACATTCTTTGCTTCTGATACTCTAATGCATCTGTGATCTCATTGACATGGATATTCCCTCCAACACTGCAGAGGGCAACCCATCTCTGGGCTGGCCCTCCTTTGTGACACTTTTCCATGCTCTTCCATTGGTTCACCGTAGAGGATTCACTTAATGTTTCTGAGCCCTTCCTCATTTTCTCTTGATTACATAAATTTACCAATGGAATATATAGACTGTCCATAAGATATTCCTTTACTCTCATGATGTGGTAAGCCCATATTCTTTTACATACTTCTTTGGTTACTTCCTTTACATAACATGTTCACTATTGTTTATTACTGCTTTGGCATCTGGAAGTGGAATGATTGAGCATATCATTGACAATACAAAAATGACTGACCTGAAGCTTTGTTTCCATTCAAGTCATCAGAAGTGCAATTTTCTCTGAAAATTCATAATTGGATTTTTATATTTATATCCTTAGGGGCAGATTCTATTAGCCCAAGATGGATTTATTAATTCTTAAAAAACACATCCTGTGCTTATTTAAAGGACGATTCAGAGATGTTGGTGCTACTGCTGCGTGTCATTTGCCCCTAATTCCATAATGAGGTGCCCGAGGGGGTCTGCTGAGTTGTTATTAATGAAATAATGGAAATTTAATGTGATTTCATTTTGAACACCATGAAACTTCCAGCAAACTGAACTAAAATAGAAAAAGGGTTTCAAGGCTACTAATGAGATACCCAAGTGCAAGGGATACATGTTGGCTATTTAAACTCAGAAAGCCATTAGGACAAGAAGTGAAGGTTTCCTGCTCTGATACTAAGGCTGGCAAAAGGAGCTCTTTGCACCTGATGGAATATTAAAATAGGGCAGAAAGGATCACAAAAGACTGTGGCCTTGCTTCAACATTAATATTTAATCAGGCACTTGACCTCACTGGATTACAAATTAACAGTAATCAGGTCCCAGAAGGTTTCCTTCTCTTAATAGACAGTCCCTCCCCAATCCCACCACCCTCCTCTCCTCTGAAATATTTTTAAATGACCATTTTTTCCTTTTGTTCTTTTCTGAAAAAGAGAATCTATAATATGAGCCACAAGTACTTTTGCAATGACAAATAAGGTCCACTCCTCTTCCTCAGTATTAATTTTCTTTCCTCCCTGCTCTCCAAGAAAGAGAATTGATTGGACACATTTTCTCCTTGGTTGCCCTTGCATTCATCACTCCATGGTCTTCTGTCCTGAGCCCCTTTTCACACAACATCAGTTAGTAGGCTCTCACTAATTACTGAGCAACCTTGACCAGGATTCCACTATCCAAGCTACGAGGCCCTTTACGCTTAATGCCCTATTCTGACCTCCTTCAGACTCTGACAAAATAACTCCTTTGGCCTGAAAGTTCTCATGCTTAAGTCTCCGGCTAGAAAATTTGAAGCAAATTGGACAAGCCATTTTTGAGTTACAAGGCTCTGAAAAATTAATATGTTTCTAACTTTGGTGAAAAGTGTCTAAACTTTTTTTCTCTGCTCCTAACTCAAAAATGGCTAGCTTTGGAGAGTTCCAACTTTCCCGGCACTTTAGTCAAGAAAAGATTTTTTTGATGTACAAAGTGTCACATATATCAGGAGGTCATAGAGTTATGTAGTCAGCATCTAAAAAAATTGATTACTTTACAGAAACATCTTATATTGATCATCACAATTTAGTAAATCAACCAGCATGTAAATATATTTTATATGTATATGTAAATACATGTATGTCTATGTCTATGTGTGTGTATATATATATATATATATATATATATAAAAACTTCTCCACACATTTGTCTTTCTACGTTGTCCTACCACCTCCCCCTAAGTCACCATAATGAGGTTCTTCTCTTCCTCATTGAAACTAGTCTCTCTACATCAACTAATGACTTTTATTTGGTCAACCCAGTGACATTTTCCCTATCTTCATCCTTGTCAATCTCTCTCCTATATTTGGTACTAATAGCCCATTCCTCCTCTCTAGACTTAGCTTATCAATTTAGAATTGGATGGGACCAACAAATGACTCTCATGGGGGGACAGGGGAAAGGTTGGAGGGAAGGCTGTATTGAAAAGTAAAGGAAAAATAAAAAAGAAAGATACCCATCACTTAAAAGAAATAATAAGCTGAAAGTCAATGCTGAAAAATTAGATGAGACCTTAGAAATCAACTACTCATTTAATATCCTCATTTAATAGATGAGAAAATTGAAGTCCAGAGTGGTTAAATGACTTTCCCAAGCTCACACAACAAGCAAATGCCAAAAGCAGGATTTCAAACAATATCTGATTCCAAATCTAGCGCACATTCTACTACATTGCCCTCTACTTCCCCAGGGATGTTATATTTTCCTAGATCTCTTCTGACTTCTCTGATCAGATCTTCTGTCTCCTATGCTTCTCTTCTTCCTTTTACTCCTCAACCATGCTTATCCTTGAATATTCAGTCCTCAAATCCCTGTTCTTCTGTCTTTCACAGCTTTGCAAAATTGTTATCTAGGTCATATGAAGACTCAGTATTGCTGAAAGAATTATTTGGAGGGACAGACTTCTCAAAATATTTGCCCATTGAAAACCTGCCAGGAAGATGTGGAGGATATCTGGAGCAATATCTTACCTATTCTTGAGTGAGACACAAGTATCACCAGCACATTATACACACACACACACACACACACACACACACACACACACACACACACACACACACACCCCTTACTTCATGCACAGGGTAGCAGTGATAGGATGTTGCTATCCTGAGCTGTCGAAACTGATATGAACCATGAAGGGTTGAGACTACTTTTTTTTTAACCATTATCTTCCATCTTAGACCCAATGCTGTGTTTTGATTCCAAGGCAGAAGAGTGGTAAAGGCTAGATGATGGGGGTTAAATGTTAAATGACTTGCCCAGGGTCACATAACTAAGAATTGTCTGAGGTCACATTTGAACCCAGAACCTCAGGTCTTTAGGCCTACTGCTGAATCCACTGACCCACCCAGTTTCCCCTGGTTGAAGCCACTTTTCCTGTAAATAAACACAAATATATCCCCCCACCATTGCGGACTTTCTAGCAAATAAAGCGCCTCTGTCTCTATCTCAATGAGAGGTACTCTCAACCTTCGGTCTGTTTCTAGTGAGAATGAACATGTTGGGGATCATAGAACCACAGGGTTGGAAGATACCTTAAAGGTTATCTAATTCAACTTCCTACTACAGACTGAAATCTAAAAGAATTCCAAGAAATGGCCATCCCAACAATTCCAGTGATAAGGAATTTCCCACAGCAACTTGTCCTTTTTTTTTTTTTTTTGGATACTTCTAATTTTTACCAAGTTTTCCCTTATTCCTCATAGTCAAACAGAATCTGTCTTACTCTGCCACATGATAGATTTTCAGATATTTGAGGATAATGATCACGTCTCTCTTGTGCCCTCCTCCCATCTTGGACTGCCAGGTCTCCTCTTTTCCAGACTAAATATTTATTTCCTTCGAGTGTTCTTCATGTGATATGATCTCAGTTCTTCTTAACATCCTAGCTATCTTCCTCTGGATGAGCTCCAGTTTGTTCATGTTTCCCTAAAAGTTGAACACCCAGAACTGAATATCATGTTTTAGATGTTATCTGACCACATAGAGAAAGCAGAAAACCAATAGATGCTGCCCTGGGATCAAAGTTGAACAACCCTCCTCACTACCTGACTTGCCAGTACCACTCTTCCTTAAAATCTGGCCACCTGAAGTTTTCATCCTTCAAACCTACATGAACCTATGATATCTTCTATCTTCTCCCTAATTTGGATCAATCTAGGGTACCTGCCTAATTACCTTACCTCACCCTCACTGAAAAAGGACAAATTGCTTTCCTAGTCAGTCCATTTCAATTTTGCATTTTGAGGATATATGATCAAACCTAATAATTTTTCTACATGACAAACTTTCAAGTACTTAAAACAGCTATCATATCCCCATCCTCCCCACTCCAGTCTATCTTTTCTCCAGGGTACTTCAGGTGATCCTCATTTGACCCAAACTTAAGAGCCTATTCTGGTTACTGTCTTCTGGAGTCTCAGGTTATCAATAGCCTTCCTAAAATATGATGTAAAAAAAAGAAATCTTCAGCTCTCTTCCAGAAAAACTGGTGTCTAACAATGTCAAACCCCTCTTGTACTTGTTATTTCTCAAACCTAGGTTTGAGACTTTATATTTATTTCTAATAAATTCTAAATTTTTAAACTCTGTTCAGTGTTCTAGCCCAGACATGTCACATCCATTACCTCATTTTAAGGAGCAACCAGATGTAATTGAGAGGATCCAGAACAACTCCAAGAAACCCATTACAAAAAAAAAAAGGATATCCACCACCATAGAAGGAATAGATGGAGTCCAGATGCAGATTGAAACATACTACCCTGTATTTTCTCCATGAATCTTTTTCTAGTATAAGCTATATGTCTCATTTCACAACATGTGATAAACATGAAAATATGCATAATAATATATATACAACCAACCTATACCATATTATTATATTATTGGGGTGGGGGGAGGGTGGGAGGAAAAGAGAGAACATGGGCTATAAAATATCAGTAAATTAATATTTTAAAAATTGTATTTATGTAATCTGGAAAAAATTTATATAATAAAAATGTAGTTGAGAAATGTTTAACAAAATAAATCAAAATACAAGATAGATAGTGTTCATTTGTGATTTTTCTATGTCAATATACTACCTGGATTCTACACCACCATTCTAGTCCATCAAGATCATTTTTGGATTCCTGCTTCTGTCATTTGGTGTATTAACTATCTCTCCTAGCTTTTTATCACCTGAAAATTTGATGAAAATTGCCATCTTAGCTCTTATTCCAATAATCAGTAGTAATTTGAAACAAAATAAAACTACAAAAATGACTGGGTTTCTAATTTTTAAAATATCCCACTAGACTGTGTTGGCTAACCTATGGCATATATACTGGAGGAGTCTGCTCCCCTCCTCCTCTCAACATGTGGCCAAGGACATTTCTCACATCACCCGCCTCTCTGTCCAGCAGCCCAATGGGAGTGCTTCTTCCCTCCCCTATCTAGGGTTAGGGAGAAGGCTCACATGCAAAGTGAGGGTTGCAATTTGAGCACTCGGTCTCTAAAAGGTTTGCTATCACTGCACTAGAGAATCCTTCTACTTCCTTTTCCTCACAATTTACTCTTTCCTTAATCACCTAAAATCTTCATTTCTCCTATCCATTAGTAAAGGGATGTGTATTGTTTCTCTTGAGGGTGAGATTAAGGACAAGTTCTATCATAGTCTCTGGCAAAGGCTGAGGCTTTTAGAGTCTGAGAATGAGAAATGGTCTTAGCCATGAATGGAAGGACCAGTATAATTTAGTTGATTATACAAAGCTAGGAATCATTTATTACTGATGTAAAATAGTAAGATAAGGGACCAGAAGCCAAAGGAAATATCTGTATGAGAGGCATGAATTGGTGCCAGGATCAGAAGAATTCAAAAAGCAAAGAAAGAAACTTGAGCTAGAATTAGGTACAAGATCCTAATACAAAAAGAAATAGAGACCGATCCAAATTTACCATAGAACTCAAGTAAATTTGCTAACTTTGTTGTTTTAAGGATGCAAGCCCCATTTTCCTGCTTTTCTTGAATAAGATCCAGCTGGACTCTGCCAGTGATGTTAAGGTCAGAGGAAAAACCATAATAAATATAATACAGACCACACTGACTCCCAACACCTGAAGGACAAGTATTATTACATTTCATTCCTTCCATGAGATTCTCTGATGCTCTAAAGATGATTGAGAGATGTCTAGGTTCTTCAAATGTTCACAATCCATAGAAGTTGTTCTCTCAATTAATTGTAGTAAGAAGTTTCCTGCATCCCAGTTCTGTTTAGTCACTAGTGATCAGATTAGCTTTTATACAGAACTATTTACTTTAAAAGATATAATTATAGATATGTAAACTTACACCCCTAATACATTGGATTATAGCACCCACCCCTCCTCCTTCACCCTCACTTGCCTAGTTATACCATCTCAGTGTCTGGTCTGGGAAGGGGAAGGAACAGAAACACACCTAACCTCTGGGTTAGGCAATCTGGACATGCTCCAAAGCCCTATGGGTAGTCTCAATATTAGGTGATCTGGGCATTCCCAGCCAAGTCCAGGTTAAAAATAAACTACAGAAGGCATTGGACTATGGAACACCACTGACTCCAGTCTGCTTCAAGAAGGAGTTGCATGGACTTCAAGAAGGAAGTCAGCTTCAAAAATAAGGATGGCTCAAGGAAGAAAGTTAGCCTCAGGAGTCACCTTCAGCTAGAGTCATCATCCTGACCTGCCTCTTAGAGGGAACTTGAGTGAGTGGATAGCTGGCTTTCCCTTCCTGACTTCTGGAGAACATTTAATTCCAGTTGAAGGTCAACAAGACCTGGCTGAGTCCAGCAGGGGAGCAATATTTAGTTAGATAGGCTAATGTATTCTCTACCTTTATGTATTTCTCTCCTTTCACTCTTTCTACCTCGATTGTAAATAAAAGCTATTAAAGTCATTTCAACCTTGACCAATAATACTTTGAATCAGTGAACACCATTATTATTTATAATTTTCATATATTTTAATCAAACCACTAAAATTTAATTCTTATACTTACTAGATGACCAGAAGCAATAACTTTTTCTAAATCCTCATTCTTCTTTATCTCTCCATAGATTTTTACAATGGTAATCATCTCTTCCTTTGGGAAACCACTTTTGGCTTCTAGAACATTACCCAGTTCTTGTTCTTCTTTTCTATATCTTTCAATATCTTCTGTCCCTTATATGTCAGTGTTAATTAAAGATCAATCCTCAGCAGTCTATTCTTCTAAGTACTCTCTTCCTTGGATATCTCATCCACTCTCATAAATTCCAAACCTAAGCAGATAATTTCCAAACCATATTTTCCAACTCTGATCTCTGCCCAGAACTCCAGGATTCTCCTTACCTACATGACATTTTCCTTTGCATCACCTCATCTAGCTCAGCATGGCCAAAACTAAGTTTATCTTCCCAAAAATCAGCATTGTCTACTGTTAATTATATTAATCATATTTTTTCCTAATAGAAAAGACTCAAAACCTGTCATCTGACTTTTGTCTCTCCTTTGCCCCCATATTCAATCAGTCCACATATCTTATCATTTCTTTCATATATATATTTGCATCCCCTCCTTCCTTTTAGTTCAACCTATCATTGCTTGTACTCTTTGAAATGATGCCCATACTCCATTATCTCTACCTTTAATTCCATAATTCTACGATATCAGATTAAATGGGGGATTTTTGTTTGTTTTCCCAAATCTAGGTCTTCCTATCTTGCTCAGAATAGAAGTATAATAGTCCCTTACAGACCCAGTCCCACTCCTGATCAAGCAAAGGGGATTTGACCTGCTCCATTTCCAACCTGGGCCAGTTCACCCCTGCTTAAGAAGCTGGATAGACATAATCCTGGGGTATTCACCTTACCAGGGTCTAACAGTTCAGATATCTTATTGGCTTAATACACTGCAGCTCAGAACACCCACACTCAAGCAATCTACTTACCTTAGCCTCCCAAGTATCAGGAATTATAGTATATGTCATCATATTCAACCATTCTGATTTTCCTTAGGTACCACTATGTTACTTTCTTGCTCATAACTTTTCACTTGGTTCCCCATTGTCTATAGAATAAAATTTAAACTCTTCCTGCCATTCAGTGCTTTTTTGTATTATATCTGAAACCTACTTTCCCAATCTTCTTTTCTCATAATTTTCTACATGAGCTAACAGGTTGAGGGTACCTGACAGACCTCAGACCCATTGGTGAGTTAGGGGAGTGTCTACCTTAGACATGTAAAGACTTTGCTGGGTGGAACGGGCAGATGAGAACAACTTGTTCCAACAGGTATCAAGACAGCAGAAGCAGGTGTTGTGGAGTGCTTAGAGCTTGGTCAGACATTGACAATGCCAAGGTCATCCAATTCGTCCCAAGCCATCACAAGTCTTCTTGACTTGTGTTTTGCCACTGGACTTCCTTGACTCTGGAAGAGAGAAGGAGGATAAGTAACTCTGCCTCACTTAAATCCAATTTACGCATGAGTCAAAAGACATCACCATATCATTTTGCTCCTCTTCAAGTATGAAGTACAACAACCAATCACATGAACAATCAGCTCCATTCCAGCTGGTCTATTTATTGTCCTCCAAATTTCCTGCGTATTTTCTCATCTACACTCCTTTGTTCACATTATATTAACCTAGAAAACCACAGGTTTATGTATTCCTTTTTAAAATTAATACATTTACACTTTAAAATCAGATAGGAACTACATTTGAATCTGATTTAGGCTGGACAGGAAAGTGGGCCACATATTTGACATCTCTTCTCTCCATCCTACAAATAGTTCTTCATAATCAATCAATCCACAAGTATTTATTGAATGCCTACTATGCACAAGACCCTGAGCTGACTGGTGAAGCTACAAGAACAAAAATTTAAATGATTCCTTTGAAGAGCTCATATTTTACTAAGAAACAAAACATGTAAAGTCATAAATAAATTCAATAAAATTTAAGGAGAGAGAAGAACTAACAGCTAGAGATCAGAAAATTTTTCTCACAGGAAGTGGAGCCTGAACTGAGTCTTAAAAAAAGCAAGGAGGAATAAAAAAGGTGATGTGAGAAAGAAGGCATTCCTGAGGAGGAGCATGCCTATACAAAAACTCAGAAGCAGATTAAAGCTGGGTTCTAGGAAGAAGCAATAAGACAGTAGAGTGTAGAGTGCATCAGAGAGTGGAGCAAAAGAATTCTGCAAAGGTAGGTTGCAGTCAATTTATTCAATTCATTTCATTCAAGAAATACTTAGTAAGTACCTACTATGTGCCAGGCACTGTGTTCAGTGCTGAGGAAACAAAAAAGGTAAAAGATGGTCCCTGGGGACATCTAGATGGCTGACTGGATTGGAAGCCAGACCTAGAGACACAAGACCCTAAGTTCAAATATGACCTCAAGATACTATGTGACCCTAGGCAAGTCACTTAACCTCCATTGCCTAGCCTTTACCTTGGAACTAATACACAGAGGGAAGGTAAGAGTTATTTTTGTTTGTTTTAAAGAGAGAGACAATCCCTCACTCCCCTTCCCCACCACTGCCCCAGGGAGCTTACAATTGAATGTGGAAGATAACATGTAAACAAATATATACAAAGCAAGATATAAATACAGGATAAATAGGAAATAATTAAATGTAGGAAATCACTGGAATTAACCTGGGTTAGGTAAGGCTCCCTGTAGAAGTACTGGGGACTCAAAGGAAGCTAGGGAGGTCAGTAGTTGGAGCACTGGAGGGAGAATATTCCAAGAATAGAGTACAGCCAGTGAGAAAGCATGGAGTCAAGAGATGCAGTATGTTGTTCATAGAACAACTAGAAGGCCACTGGGTCAAAAAATATTTTTTGATCAATAAGGTTTAAGAAGATTACAAAAGGGAAGAGGAGGCTAGATTAGGAAGGGCTTTGAATGCAAAAACAAAGCATTGTATATTTGCTCCTGGCAACAATAGGAAGTCACTGGAGTTTATTTGGGCAGGAGGGAAGGACTGACATGATCAAACCTGCACTTTGGTAAAATCATTTGAGTGGTTGAAAAGAGAATGGATTAGAGTAGGATAGACAAGTCATTTGTAGCCAAGCTGAAGAATTTGTGTTTTCTCCTAAAGGTAATACTGAGGATTAGTCACTAAGGATTCTTAAGCAGGTGAGGAGCAGTCAAACCTGTGTTTTAGGAATGTTTGTTATTTTTGTAACTGAGGAGATGTGGGATTGGAGACAAGAGAAAATAAAACAAAGGAGGGAAGGAGGTCATATGTGCTTCAGGATTTCTTCTGTCTACTCTGTTTATAGTCATCAAGATCAGCCCAATGCAACATGGTGAAGTAGACAAAGGCAGACTTTGGACCCTGCCTTCTAAACTCACTTATATTCTCCTACTGCCACTCCCCAGATTCTCCATATTTCCTGGAAGCTCCAGATATTTCCTTCTCCAGCCATCAAAACTTTTCAGTCCTATGTCCTATTTCTTCAAAAGCTTGAGGTAACTGGTTTATGACTCATTCATTCTTTCAATTCATTCAATAAACGTTATTAAGCACTTAATATGTGCCAGGCAGAAACAACTTGTAATTTATGTTAAAGCATTAAATTGCCTGTATCTTGATGTATCAGACCCCCATCAATATATTTGTCTCTCTAAAGCATCTATAAAAGGCTATGTGATTATACAATGCTAGGACTTTTAGATGCAGTTTAGTAGGAGGGATTTTTTTAGAAAGGAGATCATCTAAGCTACACACACACACACACACACACACACACACACACACACACACACACAAATCATTTAACAATGATGATATCAATTAATCCAATCCAATAAACATTTACTATGTGCCAGATACTGTACTAAACACCAGGGATACAATTAATAAAAAGGATAGTCCCTGACATTAAGGTGCTTACAATCTAAAGGAGGAGACAACACAATAAAGAAGGCAGAAAAGAGGGAAGGGGAGACACCAGGAGATACCCAGTGAGGGGACATCTTGTTCCATGAAGTTGAAACCAGGCAGAACATCAAATGCTGTAAAATAGAAGTCTTAAGAGTCCATAAAGTCTATAAAGTCTATAAAGGAAAGCATTGGGAGGAGTTTGATCCTTCATTCACTTTCCAGCCCTTCAATCAGAAGAGAGAGCAGCCTCAGAGAGATAGTGTTACCCTATGAGTTTGCAGGATGGCTGTGAGTTTACAAATGATGAGCTTATCATGAAAGGGCAGAACAGCAAATGCAAAGTGAAAGACCTTAAACAAAGGGCTAACTCTGGTGGACATAACTCCTCAGCTTTGCCAAGAGTTTCCTAGACACAGTAATCTAAACTCCATGAAGATAGGGGTCACATTTTATTCTTCTTTGTGGTATATGCAGGGGCTAGCACAGGGTTCTTCACACAAGAGGTACTTGATGTTTGCTGAATTGAAGTTTGTGAACTCATAGAAGATTCCAAGCCTCCAAGACTTTTAGAATCCCTAACTCTTTTCAGAGCTCAGTTTATGAGTTACTTCTTACATGAGACCTTTTTCTTTTAATTTCTTCAGTTACTACTAATTCATACCCTCTCCTCTCCCAATTAATATGTATATACACATATATATGTATATATATGAGATTTCCCTACTCCTATGTAGAAAGACATGTGGATTAAGAATCTGAATATCTAGATTGAATTATTACTTCTGCCATTTGCAAATTGTGAATTAATCAATAACTATTAAGCATTTATTATATACAGGCATTATGCTGAAGATATAAGCATAAAGAATGAAGTAATTCCTGCTTACAATGTACCTCATTTTACTCATCTATAAAATGTGCTCTGATTACTTCATTCAATTGCTGTGAAGATCAAATAAGATAATAAGGCAAGCTCCTTGAAAATAAAGACTATTATTGCCTTGCTTTGTATGCCCAACACTTAGCATGATACCTGACACATAATAATTAAAGCTAGTTGACTGACTTTACAAGCTAAAAAAAAAGCCATGAATATAAGAGATTTTTTTTAGTGGTATCTTCCTTCAAGACTCAGCCCACCTTCTGTAGGGTACCTTTCTTCATCTCCCTAGTTGCTAATACCTTCTCCTTTTAGATTACCTTCTTCTATTCTGTATGTTTATATGAACATGTATAGTTTATAGGTACCTAGTTATTTACATCTTACTTTACCCTCCATTAGAAGCTCTTTGATGACCAGGATTGGGTTTTGTCTCTCTTTTTTTGCATTTCCCTGTGCTCAGCACAATGCTTAGTATGTAGGAAGCAATTAACAAATGCTTGCCCATTAACTGGTGTGAAAGGGAATTCTTGGTTCTCTGTGAGTTCACACCTTACTTGATGCTAGGTGAGAACAAGCCAGAAATTTAAGAGTTCACACACTCAGAAAAATGTGGTTCCAAAGCTAAGAACTCAGTCAATTTGGAAACTGTGATTGGCCCCCATGAAAAGGGGCAGGGATAGGAAACCACCATAAAAGCCATGAAAAGCCCTGAGGAAGGAGTCTGGTGGAGGAGTCTAGTGAAGTAGGCTACTAGACAGTGAACTCCAAGAAGAGAGTCACTCCAAAAAGGAAGTTGGCTTCATGAAGAAGGTTGGTGGCTCAAAGAAGAAAGTGAGCCTCAGGAGTCCCTTTCAGCTCCAGAAATTGTCTTGGGTGGGTGGATAGCTGGTTTTCCCTTCCTGTCTTCTAGAGATAGTTTAATTCTGATTGAAGGTTGACAAGTCCTGGCTGAGCCAAGCACTGGAACAATATCTAGTTAGATAGGTTAATGTCTTTTCTACCCTATTGTATTTCTCTACTTTATAAGTAAAAGATTTATAATTTTCACATATTTAGTCAAAACATTAGTTTTAAGACTTACACAGGTCATAGTATCGTAGTAGAAGCAATATTAGCATAATTAATATAATTAGAGGACACACCTAGCCTATGTTCAATGAAAGCCAGTGCAAAGCAATATAAGCACTGATATTCAGCTTTTCAAGTTGCTGGTGTTTCACAGCTATTCCATCAATACTGAAAAGTCTTCAAAGGGGCTGGGGTCACCCAAGTTGGGTACCTTTGAATCCTCACCAAAAAAGACGAAACAAAAAACATCACCCACTCTAAAGGAGACTTGAATTCTAAATTTGCCTCTACCATTAATTTATTAGGACTTTGCACAACTCATTTAATTCCTCTGAAGTCTGACTCTCATAATTTATATTATAAGGGTATTAGAAGAACAGAGCCCTAAATTCTCTTCTAGTATGATGAATATTTTTCAGCCAATATGAAAGAAAACAAAGAGGCAAACTCCAAACCAATCACAGGTTTATTGAGAGAGACCAGTGTCTCTCTCAGTAAAGCTGAGACATTAGGCTTCCTCATACCTAAAGACAATTAAATGACAGTTTTCCTCTTCTTTTTTTATACCCTAACATTATATCATACAAGATCCCGGGGCAGCTGGGTAGCTCAGTGGATTGAGAGTCAGGCCTAGAGATGGGAGGTCCTGGGTTCAAATTCGGGCTCAGACACTTCCCGGCTGTGTGACCCTGGGCAAGTCACTTGACCCCCATTGCCTACCCTCACCACTCTTCTAACTAGGAGCCAATATAGAAGTTAAGGGTTTAAAATAAAAATAATTAAAAAAAAAAGATCCCACCCCAAAAGTCAAACCATCAAGCCTAGAACACTTAAAAGCAAGAGATATCTATTAGGCATCTTTCTGCCCCAGGTATCTCTGTGTGCCATATATAGTCAAGCCTTCTACTCAGAGGTGTACCACCTGTAAACTTTCTGCTGAGAAGGCACAGGCCTTCTGAGCCACATCTTATTGCAAAATACTGGCTTACAGCAAGTTATAGTTTAAAAAATAATTAGATATATTCAGCTTAATAATGCATTAATATTACTTAACGTCCTTATACAATATATTTACTATAATTCTATTGATCAATAATCAATCATTATCTCAGATTAATCACTTTCTTTGGCTTAATATTGATTAATTCTAACATCTGGATTCTTATTTAAAGGGATCAGGGATCTCATTCTCTTCACTAGTTGTAAACTTTATAGTTCTAATATGTATTTTAAAATGCACTAACCTTGAAAGATTACCTCTCCCAGGATCCTCTACCCTAACTTCCTCAGACACCTCCCACTTTCTTTGTGGGAGGTGTCTGAGGAAGGTACAAGAGAACAGAAGAGCTTGAGTTTGGGGGCCTTTCTCTCCCAGAGCATCTTTTTTTTTTTTTTTTTTTTTTGAGAATCGAGGAGAGCCTTGGTCCCCTCCAAGATCTAATTCCTAACTTTTTCTAATCTAAATAAACCCAGCTATTCTATCCCTAAAGTTGTAGCCTGATTTTTGTTGAGCTCCAAAGGGCTCGGGTCAATTTCCCACCAGGGCTGGGGGCTACCGACTAGGCTACCTTCCTCCTATTCCCTTTACCTTCCTTTCCCTTCCTTCTCCTCCTATCTTCCTTCCCTTCTTTCAACTCACATACTAATCTCATCCAACAGTTCTTTATTATGTTGCTACATCTGAATAATGTTCAATTTATGGGCCCAAGCTGGAAAAGGAAGAAATGACTGGAAATTCCATAGAATTTGTTACCATCCAGTTTGCACTTCTATGGTCAAGGATACTCACTTGTTTGGTTAAGTCATATGTTCTACCTTTACAAATGCCATTCATTTTTCTTCATTTGCTAAGCAAGTTTAAATTCCATGAATGTTACATTTCACAGCCGGCACATAGACTCTATCAAGACATTTCTACCAATAACCATCACAAACAAATCTCTGATTTGTTAGTTTCCCAGTTATTCTTTTTTGCTTTATTAGATCTTTGACTTTAGCATATACAAACAATAAAATGAGTGGCAAAGAGATTTGGAGGGGGCTGGAGAAAAGAAGGGAGAGAGGAAAAGTTTTCATTTCAAGTCCAAAAGAAAAAGGAAGATTAAATAATTTGCATATATGCCCATTACATAATGGATTTTTCTCCTTTTCCTATTTTCTCCTATTCTCCATCCTCTGAAGATGTGAAAACACATACTATATTGGGTTGTTCCCAAAATCGTTTTGATTTTCACTAGGACAAGAGAAAAAAAAAACAGTCTGAATAATGAAAGAAAATCTTCCTAGACAGACATCTTCTACTTTCTGAGCCCTTACTTCCTTATCCACCCATGCTTCCATCAGTAAGATTTCTCAGGAAAAGAGCCGTGAAATATCAGTAATTGAAACTGACTTGTATAACTGGGCTTCTTCAGTATTATGTGATAGAATGGTACATGAGGGGTCAGAATCACAGAAAGTCAAAGAATTTTCCTAACAGTCAGTTTGAAAGAAAAGTATTGAGAAGAAATCACACCAAGAGAGTATTTCAAGTGTGAAATTTGAATTTTTAGGGAAAGTTTGTCATATTTATCTTATCACTTCACCCCTCTCCCACTTCTCTGGTCTTTTAACTTCACTGAAAAATTAAATGACAAATTCACCTAATAAACAACCTACTTAGTTATTGCCTTGCTCTCCTTAGAGGGAAGAGGACTGAACACTGTTCCCTAGTGGGATGAAAGTAAAATATATTTCTTGGGGAAGTTCCTGTTGTTGAGGAAACCCTGAGAAAGGAGGGACCCACACGAAGGAATCTTCAGACTCTCAATTCAACAAACATAAAGAGCCAATGTGCCATATAGATAGAAAGCCAGTCTTGGAGTTGGGAATAAATAGGCTCAAGTATTGCCTCTGGTACAAAATGCTTTCTCAACTTGGGTAGAAAACAAAATAATTCAATGTCTTAGGGATACTCCAAGTTGCAAAACACACCAATGATCTGCATTGGTAGAGGGAGCTTCCTCACCAAAACTTTATGGGTGCCCAAACTGCACCCTCACATGGCATATGAGCCCTGCCTTAGCCCAGACAGAGAAAGGGAGGAAATGCTCCCACTGGGCTGCTGGGCAGGCAGGTTATGGAAGAAATGTCTTTAGGCACACATGGAGAGGGGAAGGGGAGCAGCCCCCTTCAGCATACATGCCATAGGTTCACCAAAACGGCATAGGCTAAATTAAGGGGCAATTGTTCAAGTAGGAAGGAATGCAAGTCTGAAGAAGAGTAGTGGCTAAGAGAGTAGAGAGAAGGAAGTAGATCAAAGCTTGCCCCCTCATTGGATATGGGAATCATGGAAAAAGAAAATTTCAAAGTCAACTCCGAAGCTGTCAACAAGGAGACTTGAAGGGTATCCTAAATAGAAAATGACATAAGTAATCATAAAGCCTCAGAGACAATTACCACTAAGAAATATTCAATAGCAAACCCAAATAACTAGCAGTTGTGAGAGATGGGTTCTAATTTGTATCCTACCATTAATTTTTTGGAAATATTTTCATTTTTTGTTACATTTTATGTTCTAAGCTGTCTTCCTCCCTCACCATATCATTTGTCATCATTTGGGGGGAAAATATATATATATATACACAATACACATATATATATGTGTGCATATGTATATGTAAAACCAAATCATGCACACTACCATTTATCAGTTCTTTCTCTGAAGGTGGACATTCACAATTATTCTTCCAACAATACTCCTGTTGCTGTATACACCATTTCTCTTCATTCCATTTGTTTTACTCTTGAAAATTTCATGCAAGAGTGAAAGGAGCAGAACCAGAACATTATACACAGAGACTGATAAACTGTGGTACAATCGAATGTAATGGACTTCTCTACTAGCAACAATGCAATGACCCAGGACAATTCTGAGGGACTTATGGTAAGGAATGCTATTCACATACAGAAAAATAACTGTGGAAGTAGAAACACAGAAGAAAGACAACTGCTTGATCACATGGGTTGATGGGACTATGATTGGAGATGTAGACTCTAAGTGATCACCCTAATGCAAATATTAATAATATAGAAATAGGTCTTGGTCAATGACACATGTAAAACCCAGTGGAATTGCTCATTGGTTACAGGAGGGGATGGGAGGAGGGAGGGAAAGAACATGAATCATGTAACCATGGAAAAATATTCTAAATTAATTAAATAAAATTTTCAGACAAAAAAATTTATGCAAGTATTTCAATGGTTTTTTAATTAATCTGATCATTATTTCTTATAGCACAGTAGTATTCCATCACAATCATAAACCACAACTTGTTTAGCCATTTCCTAAATGACAGGTATTCTTCCAATTTCCAGAGAGCTACTATAAATATTTTAGAACATATAGATTCGAGGACAACTAAGTGACTTAGTTGATTGAGAACCAAATCTAGAGATAAGAAATCCTGGGTTCAAATCCGGCCTCAGACACTTCCTTAACTGTATAACCCTGGGCAAGTCACTTAACCTCCATTGTCTAGCCTTTACCTTGGAACCAATACACAGAACTGATTCTAAGACTAAGGGTTTAATTCTAATTAATTCTAAGGCTAAAGGTTTAAAAAAAGACTTTTTTTTTCTTTTTCCCTGATTACCTTGGGAAACAGACCTAATAGTGGTATTGCTAGGTCAAAGGGTATACACAGTTTCACTCTCCCATTAATTAACCAGCAGATTACTTCCTCATAGAATCATAGATTCAAAGATGAAATATACTGCTGAGGTCATCTTGTCCAAACTCTTCATATTTCACATGCGGAAAATAAGGCACAAAAAGGCTGTGACTTCCCCAGTGTCACACAATTATGTATCTTTCTCACATTACCTCTGTTCATCTCAATTTCTTTACCTATGAGACATCTCATACTGGGCACTCTACTCTTACAGACCCTTCCTCTTGTCATTTCCTCCAAGAATCTCCATTTTAAGGAAAATGACAGCTCTGCCTATGTTCCTTTCCAAGATCTACTCCTGACTCTCCTGAACTTTTTCTACTCTGCCCACATAGGATACCTTCCCCCTAAACTCATACCCTTTCCATTTCCCTTTGATTTATCATTTGTCCCCAGTAAAATGTAAGCTTTAAAAAAAAAACTTTTACCTTCCATCCTAGAATTAATACTTTGTATTGGTTCTAAGGCAGAAGAGCTGTAAGGGATAGGTAATGGGAGTGAAGTGACTTACCCAGAGTCCCACAGCTAGGAAACTTCTGAGACCAAATTTGAACCCTGGTCTTCTTATCTCCAGGCCTGGCTTTCTCTACACTGGATCACCTACCTGCCCCTTGCAAAATCCTAAAGGATAGGGACTGTCTTTATGTCTCCTTGTATTTGTATTCCCAGCCCTTTGCACAATGTCTAGCCTGTAGTAAGCCTTAATAAATGATTGTTGACTTTTGGGACTTTGAATTACATAATCTCCAAAGGCCCTTTCAGTCTAAAATCCTTTTACACTTCATGCTTCAATCCAACTCTGACCAAAGGAACCAGGTTTATGCTTCCATTTTCAACCTTCATCTATTTCTGGTCTGTCTCTCTATATACTGACTCTGGGTGTCACTTAACTCCCATTACCTATCCCTTACAGCTCTTCTGCCTTAGAACCAATACAAATGGTCACTATCATCTTACTAAATTGTCTAAAGATCCATCTTTCATCCCCAGTACTGAATAACACTATGGATGGAAAGCTATACTAGGAGAAGGTGATTTTTTTAGGTCTTTTTAAAATTTTATTTTATTGTCATGCAAATAAACGTCCATATTAGTCATTATTGTAAGAACACACTCATACATAACCAAAACCTCCAAATAAAGCCATCAATACATTAATATGAAAGATGACTCCAACAGTTTCCACCACCCCAGATGTATGGCATTCCCTGTCATAAGTCTTTTCAGGACTGTCCCTGATCAATGCATTGCTGAGAGTAGCCAAGTTTTCACAGATAACCATTACACAATATTGTTGTTTCAGTGTACAATGTTCTCCCAGTTCTGCTTATTTCACTCTCCATCAGTACCTGAAGATCTTTCCAGCTCTTTCTGAAATCACCTTGCTTATCATTTTGTATAGCATTCCATCGCCAACATGTACCACAATTTCTACATCCATTCCCCAATTGATGGACATCCCCTCAATTTCCAGTTCTTTGCCACCGCAAAAAGAGCTGCTATAAATATTTTTGTACAAGTAGGTCCTTTCCCCTTTTTTATTGTCTCTTTGGAATACAGACCCAGTAGTGGTATTACCAGATCAAAGGGTATACAGTTTTATAGTCCTTTGGGCATACTTCCAAATTGCACCCCCCCCCAGAATAGCAGGTAATACAATTATTAGGGGAAAATATTAAGTCAGTCAGTCAATCAATTAGCATTTTAAAGTACCTGCTATCTACTAGGGCACTGTGCTAAGCACCAAGGATACAAAAGGCAAGACAGCAGAAGGGAAGGAAAAGAGCATATTTCAGTATGTTACCAAAACACTGGATCAGCATGTTGTAAAGGTATTTAGTTTTTCTGTCCCTTGCTGCTGGTTCTACTCTATATGTATGGGTTCTGTCATGTGTCTTCAAATTCAAGTACCATGAGGTTAGAAGGGAAGGGGACCTAGCTTTCATTTTATATTAGTTTCTGTATTCAAGTACCTTGTACAATGTCAAGTACATAATGAGCTCAATCAGCGCTGTTGAAGATGACCATGACCTTTAATGTCACTGAGTGCAAGTTAATCTTCCCCTCCCTTCTTCCCTCTCTCCCTCCACCCCCTTCTTGCTCACCAGAACTTGGAATCTCAATATAATCTCCCTGGTCTCAGCCTGTGGGGCAAGCTTCTCTGTGGCCCTCCTGCAAGACTGAGTCAAGGCAATAAGCTGACTATTTTATTTTTATTATCATGCAAAACACTTCCATATTGGTCCTTGTTGTAAGAGCACACTCATACATAACCCAAACTCCAAAATATAACCGTAAATACACTGATGTGAAAGATAGCCTGCTCTGATCCACATCCATCTGACTCCAACAGTTCTTTCTCTGGAGGTGGAGAGCATTCCCCCTCATACACTCTTAAAGATAACTAATTTTTTTGTACTGAATGACATAAACCTGCCTTCCCTCATAAGTCCCGAAAATTACAAAAGGAAAAGAACAAGAACTTTATTTTCCTATTAGTGTTATATGCTCAGGTATCTCCTTAGAGACTCTGCTTTTTCATTTCTCAAATTTGTATTGAGTTTCATGAATTTAAATTCCCATTCCGAACCTATTATGTAAATTTTTAAAATTACTATAATCAAATGAAAAGTTAGTACATGTGAACTGTGGAGCAGCAACTGAAGAAAATGTACAATGAAGTCAAACTACATGGCTCATTGCTTCCCTGTACTGACCTTGATCCCCTGCTATAGAATTATCCATAACCCAATGGGCATATTTAACTTATACATTTGAGAATAAAGACAAAATGAACATCTATAATCTTTTGGGATTCAAATAGACATCTTTCTCCTTTCTCTCTTTCTTCCTCTGACTCTTTCCCCCCATCTTTCCCCCAAATAACTTTCTTCCTCTTCCCCATCCCCTTTTCTATCCTCTCTATTTGTCTCTCCCTATCTCTCTCTGTCTCTTTCTGCCCCTCCATCTCTCTCTCTCCCCCTCCATAGTTTCCTCTCCTCTCTCTTTATTTCTATTTGTCTTTGCCCCTCTATCTCTGTCTGTCTTTTCTCTCCCTCCCTACCCTTTTCCTTCCTTCTCACTCTCTGTCATAAATATCAAGATCCAAATGAGTTTCCTAACACAATGATCAGAAGTTACTATAAATATATTTAAAGACATATATACCATTCTCTGAGCTAAGCCTTATATAGAGCAAACAAACAAGGAATAAAAGTGACAGAGTACATTTTAGAAACATCTGGCCATCTTTGACAATCTAATAATAATTGACTTTTTGTTCCTTATTGACTAACCTGGACAAACTTTTTTATTTGGCAACCATCTGTCCTTTAAGACAAATCCATAACCTGAGAAATAATCTGCCTCATTCTCTCTCTCTCTCTCTCTCTCTCTCTCTCTCTCTCTCTCTCTCTCTCTCTCTCTCTCTCTCTCTTTCT